>NW_007249777.1:326561-338312 GCF_000164805.1 Carlito syrichta
CCCCCCACCAACCCTCCTTCACCAAAAGGAACAGCGTGAACTTGGGATTAACCCAGACATTCTAGTGCAATATGATCAAATGATTTGGGAACTCCTAAATTGGAAAGAAAAGAAAAGCAGAAGATTCTGAAGTTCATTTCCGTGGATGGAGTGGGAGGAAAAATAAAATAGCAAATAAACTTAAAAATAGCTCATTTTTTCAGAACTGGGTGTGCATGCAGTCAGCACCCAGCTGGACGTGCTTTTTCCATGATCAGGTGCATGCTGAGGGCCCATCTGTTAGGGAAGCAATCTTTTTAAAGTCCCAAGGCACCCTCGGGAGGGCAGAGGTTGGCGCTCTTATTCCCCGGATGAATTCCCTTTTCAGAAGCTCCTGCTCCCCTCTGCCTGCGCATCTGGCCAAGCTCCCAGTGTGAATAACCATGAATATTCAACAGTTCGCACTCTGCCCCTGCCTTCAATTCGCAGCAAAGGCAGGCTTTCAAAAGTCACCATTCTCCTTGGACTTCAAGCATTTTGAGCTGCTTTTTAAAACAGTATTAAGTGACTTGGACAAACTGAAGCTATTCGGTATTTACACAATGAGAAAGAATCCTCGATGTGGGTTGTTTGGTTTTGTGAGTAAATGCAGGCCTCTCCCTGGAACCCCCATCCAGAGAACTCATTCAAGTGAGATTGGTGGGTGGTCTTGAGTAACTACTTGGTGGTTAATAATTTCTTCGTGGAGGGGGAAAAATCTGTTTCAGAATGGCCTCCACATTATCCAAAGTAATTTGTGTTTTAAACGATTTTAAAATGTAAGCTGTTAAGGAGGTGGGGAAGTTTGATGCTTTAGAAGAAAGCCTCTTTCCATTCTTTATTAGTGATTTCCCCAAGTCCACTGTTTCTGCGTCAATTTATTAAAATTGAGGGACATTCCACACTGTAACTAGGTAGCACCAAACCCAATCATTTTTATAGCTGGGCTTTCTCTATAAGGACCACTTGAAAATGACCAAGGGGCAGCCTGGCACAGTATGAAGGTTGCCTCACAGTTACTGTTTTATTTTACTTCATTTTATTTTATTTTATTTCTTTTATTTATTTATTTTTTTTTGAGTTGGAGTCTCACTCTGTCGCCCAGACTGGAGTGCAGTGGCTGCTCCTGGCCACCGCAGCCTCAACCTGCTGGGCTCCGGTGATCCTTCCGCCTCAGCCTTCCAAGTAGCCAGAATTATAGGCATGCGCTACCACGCCCGGCTGATTTTTTTGATTTATTATAGAGATGAGGTCTCGTTGCCCAGGCGGGTCTCGAACCCGTGGGCTCAAGCAATCCACTCACCTCAGCCTCCCAAAGGCGTGGGATTACAGGCTGAGCCACCGAGCCCAGCTTATTTTATATCATTTTTTGAGTTGGAGTCTCACTCCTTCACCCAGGCTGGAGTGCAGTGGCACACACGCTCACAGCCACCCCAGCGACAACCTTCTGGGCTCCAGCGATTCTTCCACCTCAGCCTTCCGAGTAGCCGGAACTATAGATGTGTGCTACCTTGCCCAGTTATTTTTTATTTTTTATTGTAGAGACGAGATCTCACCAAGTTGCCTGGGCTGGTCTTGAACTCGTGGGCTCAGGCAATCCACTTGCCTGGGCCTCCCAAAGTGCTGGGATTACAGGCTGAGACTCCGAGCCCAGTCAGTTATTGTTTTATAGATATGAGTTACACCTTTTAGTATCTGTGAGAATTGTCCTATTGACTTATTTATTTGGAGGCACACATCTCTTCCAAAACATTTTCTTAAATATAGAAAAACACTGTACCCGTGAGGTATCAGGAAATAAAATGCCTATTTTCTTTCGGGTTTTTTTTTTTTTTGAGTCGGAGTCTCACTCTGTCACCCAGGGTGGAGTGCAGTGGCACACTCATGGCCACCCCAGCGACAACCTGCTGAACTCAGGCGATCCTTCTGTCTCAGCCTTCCAAGTAACTGGAACTACAGGCACACGCTAACACACCCGGCTAATTTTTTGATTTATTGTAGAGACAAGGTCTTGCCAAGTTACCCAGGCTGGTCTCAAATTCATGGGCTCAGGCAATCCCCTCACCTTGGCCTCCCAAAGTGCGGGGATTACACGCTTAGCCACTGAGCCCGGGCCTAAAATGCCTGTTTTCATACATTCTTATGTTATTGCAAAAATAAATTATTCCTTAATTCAGTAAGATATTGTTCAAATGCTTGTGATTGCAGATTGTAAGAAAGACAATTGTCAACTAGAAAAAAATGCGCCAGACTCGGTGGCTCAGCCTGTAATCCCACACCTTGGGAGGCTGAGGTGAGTGAATTGCCTGAGTCCGCGGGTTCGATACCTGCCCTGGCAACTTGGCGAGACCTCGTCTTTACAATAGATCAAAAATTAGCCGGGCGTGGTAACGGGCGCCTGTAGTTCCAGCTACTTGGAAGGCAGAGACGGAAGAATCACCAGACCCCAGCAGGTCGAGGCTGCAGTGGCCGGGAGTGGCCACTGCACTCCAGTCTGGGCGACAGAGTGAGACTCCAACTCAAAAAAAAAAAAAAGAATAAAATGCTTTTTATTACTATCTAAACTTTCAAATCCAAGTTCCATGCGGTTCTCAGATGTGTTTTCTTTTTGAAAAGCTGCCATTCATCAAATTAATACAAATTGTAAAATCCAGCAAAGGGTTTCTAGTACTGAAATGAATGTGGCTTTCAGATGGCTGAGACCTTCAGTTCTCGCAGTCAGAGAGGGATGGGAATCTGCCTTTTACTGTGTTGTCCAGGGTCTGTGGGTGAGAAGAGTATTGAGTGAAAGCAACTGCTAGCCAAAGGACTTTATGAAGCTTTATGAAGACTGACTTGAATGTCCTATCATGGCAAAGGGCCCTTCATGAAGAATTGCATTGATATTTAAAAGTCCCCTACCAGGCACAGGGACTCACCTCTGTAATCCCAGCACTTTGGGAGACTGAGGTGATCACCTGAGGCCAGGAGTTTGAGACTAGCCTGAGCAGCATAGCAATTCCTCATCTTTACAAAAAATAAATTTTTTTTAAAGTTTCCTTACACAGGGGCACACAGGCAAAGAGCTATTGCCGTCAGATGTAGATTAGAATCCTTCTGCTTCTCATCACGCCATTCCTATAATAATAATAATAATAATAATAATAATAGTGAGAGAAAGGAAGTAACTTTTGCCAGAAATGTCCATGTTGTCAAGGGTTTTATTTTGCCTGTGTAAACGTAAGTGAACACATGGCTGCAGGTCATGATCAGAGTGACCAGAATCTTCTTAGATCACAAAGAAGCAAACTTTCAAAGATTAGGCCTGACAGGGGCCTGCCAGGAGAGCTTAGGGACCAAGAGGCCAGCCTTGTGTTCACCCAGAAAGTGAACCCGGGCTCCCACCCCATGGGTATCCAGCCTGGCCACAACCAAAGGCCCATCTTGATCACACTAGCTCCAGCTCCCAACACTTGACTCGGTATTAGAATGTTGGACATTTTTCTCCTAATAACAAGAATCCTGCATTCATTCAACAAAAAAAATTTTTTTTGAGTTGGGGTCTCTGTCACTGTCACCCAGACTGGAGTGCAGTGGCATGATCACAACTTATCCCAGCCTCGACCTCCCAGGCTCAAGTAATCCTCCTGCCTCAGCCCCCCAAGTAGCTGGGACTACTATGTTGCCCACGCTGGTCTCAAACCCCTGGGCTCAAGCATTCCTCCCTCCTTAGCCCCCCAAAATGCGGGGATTACAGGCGTGACCCACTGTGCCTGGCCCATCCAACATAATTTATTCAGTGCTCACTAAATGTCCAGTACTGTGCTTGAGATCAGATTTAAAGCTGTGAATTAAAATGATGCCTGAGCACAGCCTCAGGATGTGCATATTAAAAAGAAACACAGGTTTTGTGTTGCATCTTCAACAAAAGATGACACAAAAGAGGCTCGTAGAGGCAGATGCAAATCAGTCATTTCCCTAAAAGTGACTTTTTTTTTTAATGAGTTCAACTTCCCACTGTCAAAAAAAGAAAACGGTTCCTATGGTTTAGCCTTTTGCTGTTTACTCACAAGTAACAAATAAATGTTTTATTTGGTTTTGAGAACCTGGAGAGAATGTTTACTCATGCTAGTGAACTGTTCCTATTCAAAAGTGTGATATTCCCAAGAACTCGAGCAGTGCTCCCACCTCGGCCTCCCAAAGTGCTAGGATTACAGGCGTGAGCCACTGTGCCCAGCTCAAGGAGTTTTCAGTGGCCTAGCCTCAAAGACCCTTGAAGCAGGATTCCACAAATATGTCTTCCAGTTGACCAGTCTTCACGAGACCTCCTAAACAGAACCCGTCTTTTCTGAACCCCTAAACTTCAGCGGGGATACAAATCTCACCATCCATGATAGTGCCATTGAATTCAGCATGAGAAGGGACATGTTTCATCTGTAAATGGATGGAGGGAAAAATTTAAAATACTATTTGAAAAAATATAAATAGAGCATGAGAAGCTATTTCCGCTGTCAAACCACAAGAATTCAGAGTTTCTTGAGAGAGCTTTCTTGTTTTTTTTATATGTATATTTAATAGAGCAAGAATAGACTACAGCAAGAGAATAGGAAGGAATAGAATTTAAGTTTTTCTTAGCCCACATTTTTTTTTCTGAAGTGAGTTTGATTTTCCTGGGACTATCTTAACATGAGCACCAAGGTTGGTTTGCCCAGATTCCTGTTGCGATGGACGGCTGTGGAGAAGTAGGGTTGACCAAATGTTTTCAGTCTAGTTGTATATGACTTAGAAAGACGTTGCTATTAAATTAAAAAGAGGAAAATAAAGTGAATAGTTAGACAATCTTGCATTGAATTCTCCATTAGGTTCTAGCTTTTTTTTTTTTTTTGAGTTGGAGTCTCACTCCATCGCCCAGGCTAGAGTGCAGTGGCACACTGATGGCCACCCCAGCGTCGACCTGCTGGGCTCTGGTGATCCTTCCTCTTCAGCCTTCCAAGTAGCTACAACTATAGGTGCATGCTACCACGCCCAGCTAGTTTTTTATTGTAGAGATGAGGACTCACCAAGTTGCCCGAGCTGGTCTCGAATCCAAGGGCTCAGGCAATCCCCTTGCCTTGGCCTCCCAAAGTGCTGGGATTACAGGCTGAGCCACCGATCCCAACCAGGTCCTATCTTTTTCTAAGACAGAAAGATGCCTCTGATCTAAGTACAGGAATTTCACTAACTGGAAGATAAGGCTTGTGATATATAGGTTTGCTTTGGAAGTTCAAGCATGTCCTGCCCAATGGTGAGGACTATAGATAATATATGTTACTAAAAATAAAGCAAATTACTAACTCTCATAAATGTGATCATGACCATCACCAAATCATTTACTAATTATTCTTTCTTGGACTTCAACCAAGACATAAGCACTACTGTTTCATTCAACTAAAACCTAACTTAAACTTCAACTAAAAGTAGTAATTCCTTGGTATGCATAAGTAGTCCATCAAAATCTTCAAACTGGGGATCCCTTAGATGACATCACAACAAACGATTTTCCAGCATAGCAGGGATTGAGGTTTTCCAAGGAACTTGGATGCATTTTAAAATGCACTAACATAGCCAGGCGCGGTAGCTCGTGTCTGTAATTCCAGCACTGTGGTAGGCAGAAACAAGAGGATTGCCTGAGTCCAGGGGTTCTAGACCAGCCTGGGTAACTTGGCGAGACCTCGTCTCTACAATAAATCAAAAAATTAGCTGGGCATGGTGGCGCACGCCTGTTCCATGCTGCTTGGAAAGCTGAGGTGGAAGGATCGCCTGAGCCCTGCAGGTTGAGGCTGCAGTGGCTGCGATTGTCACAGAGTGAGACTACTACTCAAAAAAATAAATAAAATGCACTAGCGTAAGTGCTCTGTCAAGTATCAGCCAGTCTTTGCTGTCGCAAGGATCATCAGTTCCTCAAGGTACTCTCAGTCTGAGTCTGTACCCATGGAGTTCACCACGCTGGACTGGGTCAACAGGCAGCACCAGACACAGCGCTCATCACATAAAGAATCAGCTTCTTTCTTTCTATATATTTATTTATTTAGAAGCGGAGTCTTGCTCTGTCACACAGGCTGGAGTGTAGTGACGCAGTCGTGGCTCACTGTAACCTGAAATTCCTAGGCTCAAGTGATCCTCCTGCAGCTGGGACTACATGTGTGCTGCCACACTCAACTAAATTCTTTTTTTTTTGAGTTTGAGTCTCACTCTGTCGCCCATCCTGGAGTGCAGTGGGCACTCCCGGCCACCGCAGCCTCAACCTGCTGGGCTCCGGAGATCCTTCCGCCTCAGCCTTCTGAGTAGCCGGAACTACAGGCATGTGCTACCACAACCTGGCTCATTTTTTGATTTATTGTAGAGATGAGGTCTCACCAAGTTGCCCAGGCGGGTCTCAAACCCACGGGCTCAGACAATCCACTCACCTCAGCCTCCCAAGGTATGGGCTTACAGGCTGAGCCACCGAGCCCGACTTAAATTCTTTTTTTAAACTTTTTGTAGAGATGGGGGTCTCCCTATGTTGCCCAGGCTGTTTTCAAACTCCCGGCCTCCAATAATCCTCCCACCTCAGCCTCCCAAGCCTCTGGGATTACAGGTGTGAGCCACAGCACCTGGTGAAGAACCTGCTTCTAATGTAGACATGAACACACTTTCCTCCCAAGAGCAGAGCAAAAAGGAAACCCATGATACAGAAGAGATGTGCTTAGCATATTTCAGCTCATCCCTTAAACGCTGAGGCACTAAAAACTGGAGCTGCCCATGCTTCCACCAAGGAAGTTTCTTCTCTTGCCACATTTCTTCCATTATCCATAAACACACATTCCCTCACTCAGGTGTGTCTCTTCACTTCATCTTGGCTCAGTCTTCCATCTTCTCCTTTTGAATTCCTTGGCTTGATTTCCACTGGGCTATTTGGCCAATGCACACACTTAGAGATGCTTGCAATGGCTTCCTTAGTGGGTTCCCAAACTTAAGTCACCCAGAAAACTTCAGAAAATCCTGAATCCTGTGCCCCTTCCCCCAAAGACTGTGACTTGTAGGGTATGCCCAGGGCATTGGGGGTTTTAGAAGATCTCCAGGGGGTTCATAATATGCAGACAAGTTTGGGAACCCCTGGACTAGAGTGAAGAAAGGAATGGGTTAGCAGGCCTGGGCTAGAAGCCTCTCAGCCTCCTGTGAGCTGTGTGATTTGAGGCAAGCCATTTCACCTCTCTGCACTTTGGTTTCCCTATCTGTCTAATGGAGACAACTATGTCAGCAGTTTCCTCATCTGTATAATGAAAGTAACAATGAAGTGATGCGATTAGTGATGGCTCACATGATAGGTCTGGCACAGGGTGAGCCCTCAGGAAACAACACCCATCTATCCCTAAGGTAAAATAAAGGCAGGGAAGCACTGTACATGATTAAGTGATGTTGGTTTAATGAAAGCGAAAACAAGCAGCTGACAATCAGGCTCTCTGCCACATGGGATGCTTTTTTTTTCCCCCTTGGACAATTGAATTGTTCATCTACTTCTAGCTTGCTGGAAAGAATGATACAACCTTATACTCAGAGATAAGGCCATTGTGTCCATCTGTTTTCCCAGGGTGGGATGAGTCTGCCCCTGGCTATTTGAACAGGATCTGTTTGGCAAAGATAAATCTGAGGAAAATTGGGAAGTGGCCTCTTGGACAAGGCCTACTTGGCCTTGTGAGTTTGGGGACACCTTGCTGATTGCACCTCACTGGGTGAACGTGACTCCTGTATTCAGACTGGGAGCGGGAATAGAAAGTTTTTCTTGTTACAGCCTTGGAGAGTGGTCTTTGTGGCAGAGTGAGGAGGGAAGGCTAAGGTGTGACAGAATCCCAGAAAGCTCAAATGTCAGAGCTGAAAGGAACCCAGATCCTCACTTCCCCGGGGGCACTTAACTGTGGGCACGCAGAGGTGGCAGGCAATATCTTTGACATGTTGACATTTTTCCTTGATGAGAGCCATGAGTTTCTATCCGATTCAAGAAGAGTTTGGTAACCCTCCTATTCCAAAGTAGCAAATTTATACATAAGGAAACAGACTCAAAGGAAACTGTTCAAAGACATGTGGTCAGGAGCAAAAATGGGACGAGAACTTGGGTGTCTACACTTTCCCTTGACCTCCACTTCACTACTTCTGTAGCAAGTCTTTATTTTTATTTTATTTATGTGTTTATTTATTTATTTTGAATCAGATTCTTGCTCTGTCGCCCAGGCTGGAGTATACTGGCCCCATCATGGCTCACTGTAGCCTCGACCTCCTGTGCTCAGGCAATCCTTCCACCTCAGCCTCCCAAGTAGCTGGGACTATAGGTGTGCACCACCATACCTGATTAGTTAGTTTGTTTTTTTTTATAGAGACGAGGTCTCACTATATTGCTTAAGCTGGTCTCGAACTCCTGGGCTTAAGTGATCCTCCCGCTTTGGTCTCCCAAAGTGCTGGGATGATAGGCGTGAGTCACCGCACCCGGCCTCATAATCAGTCTTAAGCATTCGTGATGGGGAAGGACTGTGAAAGCCCAGGTCCAAGTAATTCACCAGATGATCCCAGCCTGAAGCAGACGGGGCAGTCACGACATAAGCTAAGGTTCCATTTTCATTTGGTTGAGGATGTTATGGCCACTGAAGCTACCAGAAAGAAGACAGAACTGTTATTGCTGTTGGAAATTCTCGTTATTTTAGCTTAACACGAAAAATCAGTCAGGCTTGGGGGGATGCTGACAGGAATCTGGACAGGCCTAAAGGAATTCAAATCACAACAACTGTAAAGCAGGCAAAGTCCCAAAAGGAACAAGGATAGTTGTGGGTTTGTTTTTTCCTTTAATGTAATTTAGTTTTCATGTAGGCTCGGGAGCAAAATAAAGTTTTGTCAGAGTGATGAGATTTTACAGCTATCGGCAGGACTCTATTAAACCTTGACATCAACAGGACCACCTTAAGATATATATATAGATTATCATTATTATTTTTTTAGAGACAGAGTGTCACCCAGGCAGGAGTATAGTGGTGCAATCCTAGCTCACTGCAGCCTCAAACTCCTGGGTTCAAGTGATCCTCCCACTTCAGCCTCCCAAGTAGCTAGGATGACAGGAGCATGCCCTCACGCCCAGCTGATTTTTTAAAATTATTTTTTGCAAAAACAGAGTCTTGCTATGTTGCCAAGGGTGACCTCAAACCCCCAGGTCCAAGCAATCCTCCTACCTAGGCATCCCAGAGTGCTGGGCCAGTTCAGCTTTTGATGTGTAACCTGGACTCTAACTCCATGAAAATACTGTTGAACCATAGATTACGTTGACTTATCATTTTGACTGTGTCTAGAAAAAAGACAGAATTGAAACATGATTTGAGGCTAGGTGAGGTGGCGCACACCTGTAATCCCAGCTCTTTGGGAGGCTGAGGCAGGAGGATTGCCTGACCCCAGGGGTTCAAGACCAGCATGGGCAACTTGGGGAGACCGTGTCTCTACAATAAAGCAAAAAATTAGCCGGGAGTGGTGACACATGCCTGTAGATCCAGCTACTTGGAAGACTGAGGTGGAAGGATCGCCTAAGCCCAGCAGGTGGAGGCTGCGGTAGCCGTGAGCCACTGCTCTCAAGCCTGGGCAACAGAGTAAGATTCCAACTGAGAAAAGCAAACAAAAGAATGTGATCTGTTTAAGTAACCATCTCACTGAATTTTCAGTGATCTCTCTGACCCTTTCCCTGGGAAGCTGCCATTACTGATTATCTTGTCTCTTATCCCTTCTGGAAATATTTGTTAAGTATCTACTAAGCCGAGAACTCTGCTTGCCATGTGAGAATAAAAACCTAAACGAGCTATCCTGGAGCTCGCCAGCACTTCTACAAGGCAAAATGCAATCAGTGATTCCTTAGAGGAACCAGGAAAGGTTGTTGGCAGAGAGCAGTGTCACTGTTTAGAGAGGTAGAAGAGGGTGGACCAGACTCATGAGCAAGCTGGCATTTCAGTTGGGCTCTGAGACTGGGGCTTGTAGCGAAATGGGGTTCCGAGGTGAAGAAACCCCAGAACCAAAGCAAGCGATGGAGAAATGCACACCAGGGCACGGCAGGGGCTCCAGTGAGACAGGGAGTCCAGGCGCAAGACGATAGGAGTGGTGGCAATGAACTTGACATGCTACATCTGCTGCCTTCTGCACCTGTGTGCATTTTACTCATTTTAGAATTTCGACAAATGTGTCCCTTCATGTATATATTTGAGTTGGGATCTCACTCTGTTGCCCAGGCTGGAGTGTATTGGTACGATCTCAACTCATCATAGCCTTGACCTCCTGGGCTCAGGCAATTCTCCTGCCTCAGCCTCCAAGTAGTTGGTACTACAGGCATGCATCACCATGCATGGCTAATTTTTTTTATTTTTATTTTTGTAGAGATGAGGTCTTGCTGTGTTGCCCAGGCTGTTCTCAAACTTCCGGGCTTAAGCGATCCCTCCTGTCTCGACCTCCCAAAATGCTGGGATTTCAGGCGTGAGCCACTGCCTAGCACTCCTTTGAAAGTTTTAACGCTTTCCACTTACATGCAAGGAACTTTGAGATGCTGCAGGAAATGCTGGCATGCAATCTCAAAGTACCATATTTATTTATTTGTTTGTTTGTGTCAGACTCTCACTCTGATGCCACCATCACAAAGATCATGTCTCACTGCATCCTCAACCTGTTTTTCGCAGCATCCTGAGTAGACAGGACTACAGGCCCACACTACCACACTTGGCTAATTTTTTTTTATTTTTTATTTTTGTACAGATGAGGTCTCCCCATGTTACCCAGGCCGGTCTCGAACTCCTGGGCTCAAGCAATCCTCTTGCCTTGGCCTCCTAAAGCGCTGGGATTATAGGCATGAGCCACCGTGCCTGGCCTATTATTGTTATTAAAAAGCCCCAGGGGAGTGTTGGCCTTAAGGGGACAGATCTGCCTAGTGGTACAAGGACCTCTAGCCTGAAGCAGGATGAGGAGGAGGCCCTGACTGCACAGACGTGAGGCCCAGCCTGCCCTTTGAGGACAACTTTTACAGAAGCTGGGTGACTGCTGGAAGCCATTGCCCAAATGTCCTGGGAACATGCCAGCTTGTAGGTGCTCATGGTCTTTTCATGCAAGGCTGATCCATCTCAGCCATGTGTCCCAAGACTGTGGCAAGACTCAGACAGATGGTGGAAATGATGCTCATTTTAGACCCAGCCCTCTGAGTGTTGGCACAAGACGTGGACAAAGGCGGGCTCTCTCTTTTCTCACCGGTCCTGCTGCAGACCTCACTTAGCACAGCTGGTCAGGAAGCGAGCGTGCCAGCCGTGTGCACCTGAGAGCTCCTCTTACTCAGAACGGCCCGGGCACTCCCCTCCTTCCCCAAACAAAGCCTGCCCGGGCATCAGGACCGAGGAAGGATGTAGGGATTTCTAATCCTCCAAGGATGCTAGAAAGCTTGCTTTTCATCAATATCCAAGGAAAATTTACTGATTTACATTTCACATTCTCCTCTTGCATCTACTCCTCCCAGTGTGCAGAGAAATGTTTAGAAAGCAGGAAATGGGATGAGAGAGGGGGAAATAAATGGCCTGGGCCACACGCCTGCGAGTAATCCGATCAGCTGTATCCATAGCAGCCCGGCTGCCCAACAGTTGCTTCCTGACAACTTTAAGTGTGGACCTGCCACCACCTTTCCTTTTTTTTTTTTTTTCTGAGTTGGAGTCTCACTCTGTCGCCCAGACTGGAGTG
>NW_007249777.1:338474-367410 GCF_000164805.1 Carlito syrichta
GTAATTTTTGATTTGTTGTAGAGATGAGGTCTCGTCAAGTTGCCCAGGCGGGTCTCGAACCCGCGGGCTTAGGCAATCCACTCATCTCGGCCTCCCAAAGTGCTGGGATTACAGGCTGAGCCACCGAGCCCGGCCCCCACCACCTTTCTTAAATTATTATTTATTTATTTTGAGTCAGGGTCTTACTCTGTTGTCCAGGCTGGAGTGCAGAGGCTTGATCACACTAGTCACAGCTCACTGCATCCTTGACTATGAGCTTGTATGGGCAAGATGAATGCAGTTTTCAATATTAAGCATGAATAAAGATGCGTGTTAATTTAATGTTTATTTTCTTACAGACAGGGTCTTGCCCTGTCACCCAGGCTGGAGTGCAGTGATACAATCATAGTTCACCATAGCCTTGAGTTCCTGGGCTCAAGCAATCCTTCCACCTCAGCCTCCCAAGTAGGTGGGTCTACAGGCATGCACCACCACACTCGACTATTTGTTTTTCTTTTTGTAGAGATGGGCTCTCTACAAAACTGTGTTGGACTGTGTTGTTCACTGGTCTCAAAATCCTGGGCTCAAGCAATCCTCCTGCCACAGGCTCCGAAAGTGCTGGAATTACAGGCATGAACCACCACACCCAGCCCTAATGTTATTATTTTTATGAGCACCCACTGTTCACAAGGCCACTCACTGTCAAACCTGGGCCCAGCTCTCCTTGGTGTCTTTATCAATGGTCTGGTTGTAGCTAGTGCAAGGTTTTCCTCAAATTCAGAGGGACCCTGCAGAAGGCCAATACCTCAGAGGACCCTAGTAAAAACCCGAATGACCTTGACTGGTTTACAAAATGTGCCCACCAGAATGAAGTTCCTTAGGCTAAATGCCAAAAGGTTGGTCCCTGAAGCAATTCCTTATCCCCTTCTCCCTGGAGATGAGAACACGGGGCTTCGCCAGCTGGCAGGGTGTGGGGTCACTTAGGGTAACTAACCTTGACAGAGACCAGCCTCCCACAGAGGCAGCCTCAGGATGGAGGGCACCAAGATCATGGTTTTCCTGTGAAAGGAGGCACCACGTCCCCTTGTTCCCCTCACACATACCTAGCTTGTGACACACACACAAAAGGAATAGTTCTTGTTCATCTGTGCACCAGGCACCACACTATGTATTTTAGACACATTTCCCACTTACTTGCCCAGCAGATCTAGAAGGAGTCTTTCTCATCTGTTGGTGGCATTTAGCAATGGAAGGTAACCTGCCCGATGTCATGGCTAGTTTAAGGGGGGAGGGGCTGGAGGTGAGCCCCACGTCTGTGCACCTGCCTGCCTTTCCAGCCTGGAATCAGCCAGACAGAACCTGAGGGAAGGTCATGTACGTACGTGGAAGTGTGAGCTTCCCTGGCTCAGAGCCAAAATCAGCCAGGAGCTGGGTGAAGGGAACAGGATTTTCATTCCCTGGCAGGACTAACACATTTCCTTCCAAGAAGCCAGCTATCTGGGCAGTCTAGGAAAGGAAATGATTGAATGAGTTGTTGGAAAAAAATGGTCAAACCTAGCCAGGTGCGGTGGCTCACACCTGTCATCCCAGCACTTTGGGAGGTCAAGGTAGGAGGATCGCTTGAGCCCAGGAGTTCAAGGGAACATAGTGAGACTTCGTCTCTATGATTTTTTTTTTGACAAAAGAATCAAAAATTTATCTGGGCATGGTGGAGTGTGCCTGTAGTCCCAGCTGCTCAGGAGGCTGAGCTGGAAGGATCACCTGAGTTCAGGAGACAGAGGCTACAGTGAGCCGTGATCACACCATTGCACTCCAGCCTGGGCAACAGATCAAGACTCTGTCCAAAAATCAATAACAACAACAAAAATGGTCAAGCCCAAGGGGTCATGGATGCCGTTGTCATTCTTGGGCTTCCTACCTCAGTATGGCTGATGACTTGCATCTTGAAGCTGCCTTGGGAGACAGAGATGCACCCCGGGAATTCCACCTTCTGCTCTGGAGGCTGCCATTCTTGCAGGAGGTGCCAGTGAGTCGGGGACCCGGGGAACAGAAGCTTCCAGAAGGCCTCTGAGCCCCTTCCCCTGCCAGGAAGGATATTGGTTGGAGTGTTTTCTTTCTTTTTTTAAAATTTATTTGAAAAGATATAAGGTACAATTCAGGGTTAGGTATACAAATGGTCATGCCACATCACCTGATGTGAGATCAGGTACCCTTATTGATGAAATGTGCCCCACCCCCAGCAGTTTCCCACTACTGCCTATCCCTTTCTTATACTATTATGATCATTGTTCGAGTGTTTTCACTAAAGCCAAGGAAGTTGAAAAGCTGAGAGTTGACTGAGGTGCATGGAGTGGAAAGAGGGCAGGACAAAAGCCAAGTGCCAGGGAGGCCACTTATTCCGCCTTCAACAAATATTTTTGGTTTTCTTAGCTGGAGTCTCACTCTGTAGCCCAGACAGGAGTGCAGTGGCACGATCACAGCCTCAACCTGCTGGGCCCAGGTGACCTCTCTCTCCTTCCAAGCAGCTGGACTATAGGCACACATCACGATACCCAGCTAATTTTTTAATTTATTGTAGAGATGCGGTCTCGCCACTTGCTCAGGCTGGTCTTGAACCCTAGGCTCAGGCAGTCCTCTTGCCTCAGCCTCCCAAAGTGCTGGGATTACAGTCACTTGGGCCACCACACCCAGCCAGTTTCAAGTTTTAATAAGTACAATGATGCAAGCAAACTAGAGGCTGGTGGGAAGGAAGAGGAGAACGCGTTGCTGAGGAAAAGCTTTCTCCAAAAAGGTGACGTTCTGCCTGAGACCGGAAGTCCGCATTCATCTGTAGGTGAATTGGGCGGCCTCTGTGGGGCTTTCAGTGAGAGAATGATATCTTTCTGAGCCCATCACTTCTGCTGCTGTGGGAGAAAGATGGAGGAAGGCCAGGGAGACCAGCGAGGAGGCTCTTCCCCTAGGCTGGGGAAGCTGAGGAGGAGGAAGAAGCAGGAGGTAGAAATGAGAGAAAGGGCCAGGCGCAGGGGTTCACGCCTGTCATTCCAGCACTTTGGGAGGTCGAGACGGGAGGATTGCTTGAGCCCAGGAGTTCAAGACCAGCCTGGGCAACATAGTGAGACCTCAGCTCTACAAAAAATAAAAATAAATTATCCAGCTGTGGTGGCATGCGTCTGTAATCCCAGCTACTTGGGAGGCTGAGGCAGGATTGCCTGAGCCCAGGAGGTTGAGGCTGTGGTGAGCCATGATCATGCCACTGCACTCCAGCCTGGGTGACAGAGTGCTGTCTCGACTCAAAACAACAACAACAAAAAAACGAGAGAGAGAGAGAGAGAGAGAGAGAGAAAGAGATGGGTTGCATATTTTTGGAGGGAGACTCCACAGGATTTCCTGGGGAGCTGGGTGTGGAGAGTAGGAAAGGAAGGGGGTCAGAGGTCAAAGGTGACTCCTGATGGGTCGGTCATGGCTGTTTGCTGAAATAGAGGAAGTAGTCATCAGAGCAAAGGGGTTCTGTGGTGGTCGTCTGGGGGTCTTGAAGAGCTCTTGATGAGTACAGGATATCCCATGGATTCCCTGGTCAGGGGTGATGAAGAGGAAAGGTGGAGACAGGCATTCTTGTGAGGGTTAATCTCTTGAGGTGGTTAGATAAAGCCCTTACTGTAGTGCGCAGCCAGTGATGACTGTCCTCCTGTTAGGAATAAGCCAGATCCCTTGTAAGAGCAGGACAGAACAGACAGGCTAGGAAAGGCCAGGCTGCGTCATGCCAGGCAGTGGTCTGCCCTCTAGGAGCTGCATGTCCTCTGAGGTTCACCAAGGGAAGACCAGAAAGCCGGGAGAGAGGATGGAGTGGGGTTTCCATCCCTGAAAACCTGTGGGGGGACCTAGGCAGTCATCTGGCCTAGGCAGCCATCTGGGTGTTCTCCGGGTTCAAGGCATGGGCTGGAAGCTTCTAGATCTCTGATTTTTTTTTTAACTTTTATGTTTTTGTTTGTTTTGAGTTGGAATCTTACCCTGTTGCCCAGGCTGCAGTGCAGTGGCAGGATCATGGCTCACTGTAGCCTTGACCTCCTGGACTCAGGCCATTCTTTTGTCTCAGCCTCCTGAGTAGCTGAGACCATGGGTGCATGCCACCATGCCCGGTTTATTTTTTGTAGAGACAAGGTTTTGCTATGTTGCCCAGATTGGTCTCGAACTCCTGGGCTTAAGTGATCCCTCCCACCTTGGCCTCCCATAATGTTGAGATCACAGGCATGAGCCACCACACCCAGCCTATATCTCTGACTGCTGACTGCAGCTGTCCCAGCAGCATATGCAGCATTTGACCATCGGGTGCTTGCCCAAGTCCTGATGACCTCCCATCTGATTCCTAGCCCCTCTGTCCAGTGCAGCCAGCCCAGTCAGATCTCGTTGTGATCTGACAAGACCAAATGGTTTTCTGTGATCCCAATGATGTCTTTACCAAAATACACACTCAATTTTAATTTAACATTTGCCTTTCAAAACTCATACATTGAAAGAGGAGCTTGACTGGGCTCGGTGTCTCTGCCTGTAATCCCAGCACTTTGGGAGGTCAAGGCGAGTGGATTGCCTGAGCCTGCGGGTTGGAGACCAGCCCCGGCAATTTGGCGAGACTGTGTCTCTATGATAACTAAAAAAATAGCTGGGCATGGTAGTGTGCGTCTGTAGTTTTGGCTACTCGGAAGGCTGGGGCGGAAGGATCACTGGAGCCCAGAAGGTCAATGCTGGGGTGGCTGTGAGCATGTGTGCCACTGCACCCCAACCTGGGCGAAGGAGTGAGACTCCAACTCAAAAGAAAAAAAAAAGAGGAGCTTGATCTGAAATCGTTGCTCTCATAATAGATTTCTTTTTTTTTTTTTTTGAGTTGGCGTCTCACTCTGTCGCCCAGACTGGAGTGCAGTGACCACTCCCGGCCACCGCAGCCTCGACCTGCTGGGCTCCGGTGATCCTTCTGCCTCAGCCTTCCAAGTAGCCGGAATTACAGGCATGCGCTACCACGCCCGGCTGATTTTTTGATTTATTGTAGAGATGATGTCTCACCAAGTTGCCCAGGCGGGTCTTGAACCCGCGGGCTCAGGCAGTCCACTCATCTCAGCCTCCCAAAGGCGCGGTATTACTGGCTGAGCCACCGAGCCCGGCTCATAATAGATTTGTACTGACTTTCATTGGGGCTCTGACCCAAGTAGGCTCCATGGAGTCAGACACGTTACGATTAGGAGGAGAACATGAAACTGATCATCTGTAGTGCTGCATTTCTTATGAGCAAAGGGGTAATTATATCTACCAGTTTCACAAGATGTGAGCAGTAAATATTGAAAGTTAATTTTTAAAAAATAATACTTGAGATTTTTCTGCTGGTGTTTTTAACTATAGACTATTTACCCCTTACACACACATTCTCTCTCTCTCTCTCTCTCTCTCTCTCTCTCTCTCTCTCTCTCTCTCTCTCTCGTATCTCTTCTCAGGAGGCCACAGACAACATTTCTATAAGATCCACTAGCAATCCTAATGAAAATGGCTCACAGTGGCCATGATATCTGCCAAAACGAAGGCCACAGATGGAAACCAAGCTTTGAGGAATGTGTTCCTGATTTTAAAAACCTCCCACGGCCAGGTGCAGTGGCTCATGCCTGTAATCCCAGCACATTGGGAGGCCAAGGCGGGAGGATTGCTTGAGGCCAGGAGTTCGCAACCACCCTGGGCAACATAGGTCTTGTCTCTACAAAAAATTTTTAAAAATTAGCTGGATGTGATGGTACTCGCCTGTAGTCCTAGCTACTCGGGAGGCTGAGTCGGAAGGATCGCCTGAGCCCAGGAGGTTGAGGCTGCGGTGAGCCGTGATCGTGCCATTGTACTCTAGCCCAGGTGATAGAGTGAGACCCCCCCAACTCAAAAAGTAAAAATAAAGACCTCCCACTTATCATTGTCCCTTTTAAGTTTTCTATCCAGGGCATATCAAGATGTAAAAAGATGTCATGGTGAAGTCACTGGGGAATGCGACGTGTGACTCTGTCTTTACCGCTTGGCCTTCCTGGGCCTTCCTAGGCCCCACGAGGAAGCAGGGAAATGCCCAGCCTGTCTCCTGCTGTAGCTCATCCTCAGCTGGAGAGAAAAGGCCAGCTGGGCCCTGGCATTCCACTTTACCCTGCCCAGGCACCTGACATGCCACTGAGTCTTCTCACCCTCAAGGTCAGGTGAGCCACTCTGGATGGAAGGGTCAGTGGCCCACCTTGTAGCAAGGACATCAGGGGAGTCTGGTTTCCCAGATGGGGCAACATCTGCTGCCCTCTGGAAGCTTCCACACATCCCCCAAGGACCTCTTTTTTCCAGGTGAAGATTTGCATGTCATGGGTACTTTTGAATGGCCAACAGGTGATCCTGACTGGTAGCACCTAGCACTCACAAGGGCTCCTTCTGCATTGGGTCCTGTGCTAAGGACTGTGTGTGTGTGTGTGTGTGTGTGTGTGTGTGTGTGTGTGTGTATGTGTGTGTGTGTGTGAAAGTCTGTCACCCAAGCTGGCATGCAGTGGCACAATCACAACTCATGGCAGCCTCGATATTCTGGGCTCAGACAATCCTTCCATCTCAGCATCTCGAGTAGCTGGGATTACAGGTGCACGCCAGCATGCGCAGCCAATTTTTTTTTATTTTTTGTAGAGATGAGGCCACACTATGTTGTCCAGGCTGGTCTCGAACTCCTGGGCTTAAGCAATCTGCCTCCCAAAATGCTGGGATTACAAGGGTGAGCCACTGTGCCTGGCTGGGAATATTACCTAAAACTAGCAGGAGCGCCAGCACTCTGGAATCATGTTTATCTTTCTGATAGTTCGTGTATTTCTGGCTTTCTATTATTTTATATGTAAGGAATGCATTTAGTGAGGCACTGTGGCTTTTCGTTTTTGTGTTTTCTAGATTATCTTGTCTTTCAAGAGTTAAAATTGGTTTCTAATTTTTAAAAATAGGATACATTTACATTCACAATTTATCCAGTGTATGTTTTGGATTAATATTATTAGCTCCTGGTGCTGGAACTATCTCTAATTCATACAAAACACACAGATTTCAACATTTTTTAGAAAGGCTACCTCAAGAGGGCGCTCCTTGCAAGCCTTAAATTTGTTCAGTTCTCTTAAGGCCCGACACTTGTTTTTGGAGAAATTTTCAGAGTGAATTGTAATCCTGCAAGAATAGAGAGGAAATTCATGGAAGAGCCATGAAGAAATATAGTAGACGTGCAGAAATCTGAGTGCTTTTTTAAAATTAATTTTTCTTATATTGAACAGAAATCTAAGTTCTTTTTTTTTTTAATTAACTTTTCTTATATTGAACAGAAATCGGAATTCTTAGGACGGAAGCTGTGGAGGTCCAGGGATTTAGATTTCTAGAAAGATCACCTTAAAAAAACTTCTATGATTCTTTGTGTAGAATCCTAGAAGGACCATTGAGTAGGTGGGAGAATTACTTTTCCCTGTTGTTAAGGACTTTGTGCTAACGGGTGGGAGTGTGCGGAGGGAAATTCTCAGCTCTCCTTAGTAATTCATTGCATCATTTAATATCCTAAGGCAGGGTGTTGCGATATTTGTTTTTTTCTTTTCTTTTTTTTTTTTTTTTTTGTTAGGATTTCGCTCTGTCACCCAGGCTGGAGTGCACATTCACAGCTCACTGCAGCCTTGACCTACGGGACTCAAGTGATCCTCCTGCCTCAGCCTCCAGAGTAGCTGGGACTATAGGCGCAAACCATCACACTCAGCTGATTGTCTTATTCTTATTTTTTTGCAGAGACGAAGTTATTGCCCAGCTTGGTCTCAAACCTCTGGGCTCAAGTGATCCTCCTATCTCGGCCTCCCAAAGTGCTGGGATTACAGGTGTGAGCCACTGTGCTCGGCCTGTTTTTGTTTTTTTTTTGTAATCATATCAGCTCTTCTGAAAAAAATTGCAAAGAGGCACAACTAAAAAGGCAGAAGAGAAATGAGAATGGAATTCTAAATAATATTTAGTTTGTCCAGAAGAAAGTAAGCAAGGAGAAGCAGTGGAATTAAAAAAAAAAATAGAAGGGACCAACAGAAAAGAAATGAGAGCAGCAAACGTAAAGGCAACCACATCAAAATTAGCATTAAATGTAAATGGATTAAACATTTCAATGTAAGGGAAGAGATTATTAGACTGAAGATTTTTTTTAAATCCCAACTATATACTGCCTTTAAATATACAGATAGGTTGAAAGTTTAAAAATGGAGTAAATATGCCATACAAACAGTATGCTTTGGAAAACTGGAGTGGCCATATTAATATATGATAAAATAGATTTTAGGATGGTAAACATTGCCAGAGGTAAAAGGAGCAATTCTCCAGGAATATATAACAGTCACAAACCAGTATAAACCCAGAAATAGATCTTAAAATACGTAAAGAAATATTGACAGAATTTTTTTTTTTTTTGAGTGCATGCTCACAGCCACTGCAGCCTTGACCTGCTGGGCTTAGGTGAGCCTTCTGCCTCAGCCTTACAAGTAGCTGGAACTACAGGCGTGTGCTACTAGGCCCAGCTTATTTTTTGATTTATTGTAGAGAAGAGGTCTCACCAAGTTGCCCAGGCTGGTCTCGAACCCCTAGGTTCAGGCAATCCTCTCACCTTGGCCTCCCAAAGTGCTGGGATTACAGGTTGAGCCACCGTGTCTGGTCAGAATTTTTTTTTTTTAAGTTGGGGTCTCACTCTGTCATCCAGCCCGGAGTGCAGTGGTATGAATCATGGCTCACTGTGGCGTTGACCTCCTGGGCTCAGGCAATGCTCTTGGCTCAACCTCCTGAGTACCTGGGACCAAAGGCGGCATGCCATCATGACTGGCTGATTTTTCTGATTTTTTGAGGACACGAGGTCTCTCTATGTTGCCCAAGGCTGGTCTCAAATTCCTGGACTCAAGCAATCCTTCTGCCTCAGCCTCCCAAAGCACTGGGATTACAGGCATGAGCCGTTGCACCCAGCCTCCAGAATTTAAGAGAAAATAGACAAATCCACAATGACAGTTGGAGATTTTAACATCCTTCTGTCAGTCATTGATAGGCCAACTAGGCAAAACAAAAAGCATATTTATTCATCTAAATTGGCCATCCACAGGGAGACTGAGCTGGTATCAGCTAAGAGGGGCTCTGTTCACAGAAGGTTTCTATTTAATTTTCTGGTTAATGAGGAAGCAGCTGTCTCAGCATCCCAAAGGACATCTTGGGATTGATTACAATTACTCCAGGAGTGAACCTGAGTCTTTACTTTGGCAAAAGAACTACGGAAGGTTTCCTCTTGACTCAAACACTGGAGCTCAAGCCTGTCGTCTAGAAAGGATGAGTTTCTAGTGAACAGAGTAAATTGCTTCCACCCAAATAGACCCCTATCTCCAAGGAGCATTTTGTCACCACTACTCACAACAATACCAGGCTCTCAGGAAAGGATCCTCAATGCTCAGTATTTGATTATGCTGATGGGTCCTTGAGCTTCGAGATTAGGGTTTTACCTATATAGTTAAGTGACACTTAAAAATCCAAGACCCATTATCTTTCAGCCATCTACTGGGAGACCAGATTAAGTTCTGCTTAGAGCTGCTTAATAGGATTACAGAAATACAAGGGCCAACCTCATCCTCAGCTCCAGGCCAACTCCTCTCTCCCTTATCAATTCTCAGCCTAGCCATCTCCTGAGAAGGGAATTTTTCAATTTCCTGTGCTGATAGGATTTAACAGTGTTCCAAGCCTGAGAAAATAATAGACTTGAACACTGTGGGCACTCTATCAGGATGATACAGAGGAGTTATTTAGGTCAAAGCATCTCTGCTTCCGAATCGGTTAAGTTATATGTGGTTATAGAGACTGAACCCTCTGGACCTGCCTGAGAGTAATTCTTATTTCAAATTAATGTTTTCTTAATTCAATTTAAGCTTTATTCCCTTGTTTTCAAAATTATGTGGAGCTAGAAAACAGATCTGCTATTATTCAATTCTGCTTATGGGGGGAGAAAGTACATACAAGCTTACGTTGAACCAAAAAGCCAAATTAAAGAAATCGCATGTATTTGGTGGTTGGGAGGAAATACCTAATATCAAAATGCCCCATTTTATTAGGCAAGAGGAAGAAAGCCTAAAAGGCACTGAGCACATGGGGAGCTGGTTTCTGTGGGCTTTTGTCTGTAGACCAGTGACGTACATTCATTGCATAAAATCCCACTCAGGGTAGAGGGAAGTCTGATGAACATTAAGGACTAACCGATTGAAAGGAGATAAGCTATAATACTGAGTGATCTATCACAGAAACAAAGAACTGAGTATCACATGTTCTCACTCAGAAGTGGACCTTGAACAATTATTGTAATACTGTAAGAAAAGGATTGTCAGCAGTGGGAAATTGCCAGGGGTGGGGGCAGGATTGGCCGTAGTATTATTCTACTGGGGTAGGGAGGAGGCACACCTCATCAACAAAGGTATCTACATAATGCACATTTGCATACTTAACCCTGAATTGTACCCCACATCTTTAAAATAATTTTTTTTTAAAGAAAAAGGACAAGTTGAGTGAGTACTCAGGCTAGTATTCTAGACTCTTTCAACACACTCTGCATGGAAGCACTTGGACTCCCAAGGCCATTGTTTTATCTTTAGAAACAAGACTGTGATAAATGCAATATTTGCTTCTTATGTTCGGTACGTTTTGCATCTGTCGTTCTTCCGTCTGATTTCCTTGGCTAGGTTAGTAGCTGTGTGTGATGCCACAGAAAGTTCTGGGCACCCCTTAAATCCTCTCTGGTTCCGGTGGCAGATCTCTAGTCAGAATAGGACATTTTTCCATTTTGTCTTTAGTGAAAGAATTAGAACATGAAAGAATAGAACATTTCACTCCTGCCTCTTGTAAGACCCTACCTTTTCCCCCTAACTGTATTTCTGCCTAGGTAATGGAAGGTGGGGAGGAGAATTCTGGTATCATTTGATAAATAATCTGATAAATAATCAAAACTGGTTACTTCTCTCTTGATGTTTATTACATCTTCCAAAGGGAAGAGAAACGTTCAGAGCCTTTTTTTTTTTTTTCATTTTTAATTCAGTCTCACTCTGTTGCCCAGGCTGGAGTGGCACGATCACAGCTTACCACAGCCTAAACTTGCTGGGCTCAGGCTATCCTTCTGCCTCAATCTCCCAAGTAGCTGGGACTACAGGCACGGGCCAACATATCTGGCTGATTTTATGACTTTTTTGTAGAGACGAGGTCTTGCCATGTTGCCCAGGCTGGTCTCGAACTCTTGGGCTCAGGCAATCCTCTAGCCTCAGCCTTCCAAAGTGCTGGGATCCCAGGGGTGAGCCACTGAGCCCATCTTCCATTAATTTTAATGTAATAGATGTAGAAAGTAGAAAAAAGTGAAAATCTTTGTATTTACATTCTCTTGTTTAAGGCGTTGGGAGTCATGACACTTTCATTGGAAAAATAGCATAGGACTTAAGGTCAGGGAGGGCTCTAGTTGTTGGTTTTGTGACCTTGGGCACATGAGTCTTTTCTGAGCCTCGGTTCCCTCATCTCTGTACTGGGGAGATTGGGACTTCCTTCCCTCTTATGATGGTGTATAAGAAAAAGCACAGCACAGATGAAAGGCATTGTAGACAGCAGCACAGTAGGTGGACAATCCTTCTTGGCCCACCTTAGTTGCAATCTGGGACTTTCCACCTAGTGATCTCTTCACACAGTTGTAAAAATTCTTTACAAAGAAAACTTTGTAAAGAATTTTTCCCCAGTTTCAGTCTATTTTTCTTACCATAGCATCTTCTGACTTGCCTTTTTTCTATTTACTCTGTCTCTTGTCTGGTGAACGATCACAATTTTCATTATTTACCATGCACCCAAGCTTTTAAAAGATGAAATGTTTTGTCATGATCCCATCACTTTTAAAGGGATGAATGGTTTAGGTACATTTGGTGGTTTTTCAAATCATGACTTTCTGTAGCTTAATATTCAGCACTGAGCACCTGGTATTTGAGTTCTGGAGTGGGTGATGAATGGAAGAGGGTGTTCCTTTCTCCAACTTCCTTTCCTGGGAGTGCCGGGAAACTTTGCCTCCTCTCTGTCCCCAGATCAGCTTAGCAGGACTCTCGCCTCTCGCGGGAAGCGAATACCCTCTGGTTTCCAAAGCTCTGGATTTGTAATTTTATTTTTTAAGCTCTGGATGAAAGTTTTCTTTGTAAAGAATTTTTACAACTGATTTGTCGTAAGACATTAAGCTAGAAAGTAGTGTTATCCTACCCTGCTCTTATGTTCTTGTGTGTGGGGTTGGTGGCCTGGTTTTTCCTTTGAGGATATGTCTCATTGATGTAATTCGAAAACAATTTTAAACCCACAGATTAAGAACATATGTTTCTTCATGTCACATGTTAGAGAGATTTCAACTCATTCTGAAGTCTATATTGAAGAATGTCTTTAAAGCAAAACTGCAACTTTACAGTCATATTATACACAAATTATATCAAGTCTTGATCCGGAGAGTCAGACCAGAAGGCCTAGCCAACCTAGTGTTATTGTTTCTCTGAAAAAGGCCTCTGTTTTTAAAATTGTTGTTTGGGAAAGGTGGGCGGGGTGTGGGGAGTGTGATAAGGCTGAAAGATGTTTTCCCTTCCTCAGATCAGGCTTAGAACGTCAAGAATGTTCCTCAAAGGTGGACCTGTCAGCATGACCTTTCCTAAATCCTTCTTGAATCTGTTTCTATTTTATCTGTTCCCTCTTGGGACTTAAGTTTCAAGTTTTCACTATCTACAGTGGTACAGTACTTCCTCTTTTTGTCCTAAAATTACCTCTTTCGGGCTTCAAGGAGTGCCCTCGGTCCTCAGGATCTGGAAGCCATGATTAGCTTTGCATTTTCTCCAGTCCATCTGACTTGGTCCTGGGGGCTCTGATGGTATCTGGCCTGCCTTTGTCAAGACTGAGCAGACTGATTCGAGTCTAGAAAATGGAACTTCAAAAGAACCTTTATCCGTTACACAAATAGTTTTTGGCTCCAGTTTGGTGTTTTTATTTTGTTTTGTTTTTTTGTAGAAATGAAGTTTCACTATGTTGCCCATGCTGGGCTCAAACATCCTGCTGCTTCAGCCTCCCAAAGTGCTGGGATTACAGGGAGGAGCCACTGCGCCTGACCTGAACTAGGATTTTGAGGAGGGTACAGTGGTCGCCATTATTGAAATAAAGGCGCACATCTTGGTGACCATTGGCAAAGGGTTAAGCGTCCCGGACAGCGTCAGTACAAGTGAAAAACAGAACCGATCCAAAGCATATAACGCACACTCCAAAATAAGCCAGGCTCGCCCCTCTTTAATGGGACCATTGCAGACATGCCAAATTCTACAGCCAGTCAATTGTATACATATGGTAAAACTTTTCATACCATTCAACATTCACTGCAATATGATTTTAATTACATACAGATTGGGTAGCTGGAAGAAAGCACTGGAATTAAATAGAGTAAAGTTAAACACAAGCCCTTTTATAAGCGGCCCTGGTTTAGGTTAGGATGTATGCAAATGACTGCCTGGGACAGGGAAGCGGCATTTGTGGCTTGGGGGACCCCGGGGATGGGACATGACTCATCTTCAACCTGGAGCCCGACTGTTTATCTGGAAGGGGAGAGTTTACAGAAACAATGCTTAGGCCCCTTTTGAAGTCGAAACTTGTGCTGATGCTAGCACCTTGTCACATTCTTCCTTCCCAAGACAGGGTTGTCTCTGCGAGACAAAATTACTCTCTGGACAAAAAGTGCGTTCAGAAACTGAAGAAGCCATGGGGGTTGGCTACGGCAGACTGGTGGTTGTAAAATTCCATTTCCTCCCCAACCAGACTTTATTAGGCTGTGTCCCTTGTTTCTCTGAAGTTATTATTATTATTATTAGTAGTAGTAGTAAGTATATGTTTTTTGGAGTCAGAGTCTCACTCTGTTGCCCAGGCTGGAGTGTAACAATCCCGGCTCACTGCAGCCTCAACCTCCTGGACTCAAGGGATCCTCCCATCTCTGCCTACCCAGTGGCTGGGATTACAGACGCATGCCACCACACCCAGCTAATTTTAAAAAATTTTGTTGTAGAGAGGAGATCTCAGTATGTTGTCCAGGCTGGTCTGAAACTCTTGGGCTCAAGTGATTCTCCCCTCAGTCTCCCAAAGTGCTAGAATTACAGATGCGAACCACCGCACTAGTTAATTTTACATAATGACCTTTACATAACAATTTAAAAGGTGATGCTCTTTACTGCATCTAAGGAAGGAAATAAGCACATTTCGCTTGAGATCTGAAATGGCGATTCCCGTTGTCGGATCGTGGACAGGCCTGTGCTGTGCAGAGGGGAAACCACCACTCTGGAATGTGCTTCCCTCAAACTTTCACAGCATAGCTTTGGTTTTCCTCATAACTTACTGGAATGGCTTTTACTGACTGAATATCTTTGGGGTAAGCCACTCTGAATCTCAGATTTCTCTTTTGTGGAACAAAGGTACATCCCCCCAGAACTGACTTCATAGGGTTTGCCTGAAGAAGTTTGAGGGCTTCAAGATACAAAACCTAGGCTGGGCAACACAGCGAGACCCCATCTCTCGAAAAATAAAAAATTAGCCAGGTGTAGCGGCGCGTGCCTGTAGTCCCAACTACTGGGGAGGCTGAGGCGGAAGAATTGCTTGAGTCCAGTAGTTCAAGGCTGCCATGAGCTATGATCGTATCACTGCACTAAAGCCTGGGTGACAGAGTGAGACTCTATCTCAATGGGAAGAAAAAAAAAGTCAAGAAGCCTGGCCTACCTGCAGTCCATGTGAACATCTCTGAGACAGGAGATGGAGTTAGTATAAGAAGGACATAAAATTATACTGGGCTCATAGAACCCATCCTCAGTCACACCAGACCTTCTCCAAGAATGAGATGCCAGGAAGTGAACTTAGTGAAGGAGCCAAGGGCCAGGGATGGTTGTGTCATCAGGTATATGAGCCCGGCTCCCCAGTCTCCATGGACAAGGGGTCAAGAGGTGGAGTCACCTGGGAATCCCCAGCACAGGGGACAGAAGAAACCAGACCCACCCTGACACCTCTTTGGCCAGGGCAAGCGTTAGCAGTTTCCATCTGCCCTATTGCCTCTTGGCTCACCTGGATGGTGGCCACAGACAGCAGTGACAAATGTCTGTGTCCATGTTCACCTGCCTCTCTTGGTGGATCTGCAGATAGGCACACTCTAGTCTACTTTTCCATCGGTTAAGCTTTGACTTCATCATTTTAGTTGGACAACTCATCTGTTTAAACTTAGAGGGAGTTGTGGGCTTAGGATTTTCCTTATTTATGTATTTTGGTGTCTTCATAATATCTCTGGATTGGATTGTCTTACTTTGGATGAAGTGGCAGGACTATCAGTTAACTAAAATGTAGCCTCTGGATGAATTTTTTGAGGGCAGCTTCCACATCTTACCCTCTTTTGATGGGTAAATAAAGACTAAATGAGTGACTCTAAACTTAATTTCCCTTTATTGAAATGAATTTTTGAAAAAATAAACTGTTTGATGTGTTCAGATATCTTAAAAAATGACATGTATCATTCATACAAGTAAGTTTCTCCTTATTTATGAAGGAGGAAAGGAGGGAAGGAAGTAAAAACTTAATTTCAAATACAGATTCCTAATTTCTTCTTTGAAATTTACTACTGTGGTCTTAACATATTGACCTCAGGCACAGTTAAATACTTCTAGAAGCCACTTCCATGGAGCCCAGATACTCAGTCAGCAAACCCGATACTGGATTTAGCTTCAGGGGATTTTTGCTATGCAGGGCACCCCAAAGAAGTCACATTACTGGTAGAACATCTCCCTCCTGTGCTCACGTTGCCACCCGCCACCTCCCCTGTTGAGACTACAGCCTTCTGGGTCCCGACCTAAGCTCAGCCACCCAGAGACCATCTTCCTTCACTTGGGGCAGGGGACACGTTCCCAGGGGTGAGGTGGGGCTTGATCAGCACAGAGATGGTGACTGCTTTAGACGGGGTGCGGCTTGGCCCCCTTGCTCTGGGGTTGGAGTTCCCTCCTGCTGGCCTCTGCCATGGTGCTGCTGCTGCTGTTTGGTTCTGAGCTCGCTCATGTGCCAGGTAGCAGGGGAGGGGTTGAGAAAAGCCATGACTGGTAACTGCCCGGGGCCAACCTCAATATAGTGGGAAACCCAGACATTTAAACAAATCATTTCTGCAAAGTAGCAACATAGTGAGAACTTGCTATAGGCTGGGCATCGTGGCTCACTCCTGAAACCCCAGCACTTTGGGAGGCCAAGACAGGAGGATCATTTGAGGCAAGGAATTCAAGACCAGCCTGGGCAACATAGTGAGACCTGGTCTCTACAAAAAACCTAAAAATTAGCCAGGAGTGGTGGTGTGTGTCTTTAGTCTCAAATGCTCAGGAAGCTGAGGAGGGAAGATCCCTTGAACCCAGGAGTTCAAGGTACAGTGAGCTATGATTGTGTTACCGCACTCCAACCTGGGCAACCAAGTGAGACCCTTTCTCTAAAGTAAATAAAATAAGAACTTGCTGTGGTAGATGTACACACCAAGAACTGGAGCAGCCCTAAAAAAGGAGCTAATAATTGTGCCTGGAAATGTTCGGGGAAGGCCTTACAGAGGGGGGTGCAGGGCAAAGGGGAAGAATGAATGTGAAGACCCTGTACAGCAGTGTGGGGAGGGGCATTCCAAGCTCGAGATAAAGTCAACACATGCAGGTTTCAGAGAACTTTCATATCATTGGGTAGCAAAGCTGGAATGCCCTAAACATGAGTGCATGGGAATTGACTGGGTATATGGCCAGTGTGTCAGATTGGGGCCAAACCATATTCACCATGGCCGATGGTGATGATTTATTTACATGTCCCTGTGACCTGCCAAGGTGTTTGCACCATGAGATCTGGGAGTGGGTCTCACTAACTCTTTTCAGTATTCCTCAGTCCCACTGTGTTTTTACCAGGGCTCAATCGTTTTTCTTTGAATGGGTGCCTGAATGGATACTGATTGTTATTGGAAGTGAATTTAGCCTAGACTGATGAGGTGAGTGGACCATAAACGGGTCATACGCCACAATGTTTTGTTTGGAATTTACCTCTTGGGCAATATATAGTCATTAATTTTCTAAAACGTAGGAGTGGCCTCAACCTATCTAGAACACATGTAGTAATTCTGGCTACAATGTGGCAGATTAGTTTGGGAGAGACTGGAAGTTAGAAAAACAATTAGAAAAGTACTACAATGATTATGTTCAGGTGCGGTGGCTCACATCTGTAATCCCAGCATTTTGGGAGACTGAGGCGGGAAGGTTGCTTGAGGCCAGGAGTTCGAGATCAACCTGGGCAGCATAGCGAGAACTAGTCTGTACAAAAAATAAAACTAAAAAACTAGCTGGGTGTTAGTGGCATACACCTGTGGGCCCAGCTATTCAGGAGGCTGAGTGGAAGGATTGCCTGAGCATAGGAAGTCAAGACTGTGGTGAGCCATGATTGTGCCACCATGCTCTAGTCTGGGTGACAGAGTGAGACCTTAACTCAAAAAAAAAAAAAAAAAATATATATATATATAATGATTCAAAGGAGATTTTGAGAAGACCTAAGAAGGTAGAGACTTGAGAGCTATTTATAAGGCAGAATTTGAATCCAGTCCTCATTTTTGTGATCAATGGGATAAGGAGGGAGGAAATCAAAGATCACTATTGACTCAAGTGAAACTCAGTCTGATTTTCTTTTCTTTTCTTTTGAGTTGGAGTCTCACTCTATCACCCAGGCTGGAGTACAGTGGCACGCTCTTGATCACTGTAGCCTCAACCTGCTGGGCTCAGGCAATCCTTCCACCTCAGCCTTCCAAGTAGCTGGAACTACAGGCACATGCCACCACACATGGCTATTTTTTAAATTTATTGTAGATATTTGTAGATTTATTTGTCTTGCCAAATTGCAGTCTGGTCTCCAACCCCTGGATTCAGAAAATCCTCTTGCCTCTCCCTCCCAAAGTGCTGGGATTATAGATGTGAGTCACCACGTCTGGCGAGGAGGTCTTATTATGTTTCCTAGGCTGGTCTCGAACCCCCGGGCTCAAGCAATCCTCCTACCTTGACCTCCCAAAGTGCTGAGATTACAGGTGTGAGCCACTATGCCCGGCCTACAGAATTTATTCATCCTGCATAACTGAAACTTTGTGTCTTTGACTAATATTTTCCCAACTCCTTCATCCCTGAATCTCTGGCAATCATGATTTGACTCTATGATTCTAAGAGTTCAGTTATTGTAGATTCTTTTTGTTTGTTTTTTGAGTTGAAGTCTCACTCTGTCGCCCAGGCTGGAGTGGCGACACCTGGCTAATTTTTTATTTATTGTAGAGACAAGGGCTCACCAAGTTGTCTGGGCTGGTCTCAAACCTGTAGGCTCAGGCAATCCACTTACCTTGGCCTCCAAAAGTGCTGGGTTTACAGGCTGAGCCACTGAGCCCAGCCTTTTTTTTAAATTTTTTTAAGTCAGAGTCTCACTCTGTTGTGCAGGCTGGAGTGCAGTGGCACACTCATGGCCATTGCAGCCTCGACCTGCTGGACTCAGGCGATCCTTCCACCTCAGCCTTCCAGCTAATTTTTTGATTTATTGTAGAGATGAGGTCTCACCAAGTTGCCCAGGCTGGTCTCAAACCCCTGGACTCAGGCAATCCTCTAGGCTTGGCCTCCCAAAGTGCTGGGATTATAGGCTTGAGCCACAGCACCTGGCTCAGTCTGATTTTCAAGGAGATTTATATTCAAACGTGAAAAGGAAGAGACCCTAAGACGTGGGCACTAAACATAATTAACCAGTTAATATTCATTAGAAACTTAATGAATAAGAGTTGACTGACCTACAACATTTACATGGATACACAAAAGAACTGATTTTTTGAGCTGGAGGTCTCACTCTGTCACCTGGGCTAGAGAGCAGTGGCACGATCATGACCAGCTAGTCTCGACCTCCTGTGCTCAGGCCATCTTTCCCAAGTAGCTGAGGTACAGGTGCACACTACCACACCCAGCTAATTTTTAAAAAATTTTTGTAGAGACGAGGTCTCAAACTCCTGGTCTCAAGTCATTCTCCTGCCTTGGCCTCCCAAAGTGCTGAGACTTCAGGCGTGAATCCCCATGCCTGGCCAAAACAACTGATTGATATAGAATGTATAATGTACATATTGCTTTTATAATACATGTCATATATAAATACACGAGTAAAGCCTATATTTTGACATTATAAGTATAATCAGGGCTGCTACATGACATGTGGCCTGTACACAACTTTTGGGGGTAGCACCAATAGCAACAGGTCAAGCCTACCCCACACCACTGTAAAGCTGCCATGTATTCCTGTTATCCTTCAGCTCAACATATTCATAGACTGTTGCCTTTTAGGAACAAATAAAGAGGTGTTTAGGATTAGGAACATGATAGACTTGCAGGGGTGAATCAGTTGTCGGGAGACCTTGTGTGGTCCTGTCATTTGTGTTCGGTATGTATTGGGTGGTGGTGGAAGGGGTCTTTTCTTGTTGAAAAGGAGAGAAGTTGTTCTCCTTTTAAAGGGAGGATCACTTGAGGCTAGGAGTTAGAGACCAACCTGAGTAACGTAGTGAGAGTTCATCTGTACAAAAAAATAAAGAAACTAGCCAGGCATGGTGGCTTGTACCTGTAGTCCCAGCTAGTCGGGAGGCTGAGGCGGGAGGATCACCTGAGCCTAGGAGGCCAAGACTGTTGTGATCGTGCCACTGTTCTCCAGCCTGGGCAACAGGGTAAGACCATGACTCAAAAAAAAAAAAAAAAATGTTTGTGGATTTTGCTCACATGCTTCAGAGAAAACAGCTACCAAGTGAGATGGCCCAGAATTTAGGTTTGGCTTGCTCTCAGCTGTGGCCTGCTGTGGCTGGGGTTTCTAAATCATCCCAGCATTTCTCAGTGGCCCAAGATGCAGCCTGGAAGGTGTAGAAGGCTCCTGCAGAATGTGTAAGAGCCCCCCGTCTTGTCTTCCTGGATGTTATACTGCCAAGAGCTAATGGGAAGGAACGCAGCCTTGTTGATTTCAGAGCAGCCCAGACACCACTGCCGCCTTGCAGACAATCCCCAGATACTCAGCCCCTCGGGATCCAGTTGCCAAACTGTGGTCTGGACTCGGGCCTGGGCACAGTGCAGGTAGTGTACAAAGATCTGTTTTTCTCCACATGTCTTGAGCTAGTGGAAACATGCGAGCTGCCTCCTCCAAGGCTGTGCCTTTCTTTTAAAGAACGCTGGAAAGGAAATCGATCGCTGACCATCTTCCTCCCTCTTGGGGAGTGTTTATTGTGATTGGAAGTCGTTCTCGTCCACATGGTTGTGGTTTCCCCCTACTCTTTGTGCTCCTATGTTAAACAGCCCTCTGTGCAAATAAACTGAAAAGGGCAAAGTTTATTTTTTTTTTAATTCAGCTACAGAAGAAGGAGTGAAGTTAGACTCTGGAGGGCGAGAATCGCATAACCCTGGCTGTGTGCTCTGTGGTGTGCTTTCTTTTCTCGACCCTGGAGCAGGGCCAGAAGGTACAGTGGAGGCCTTTGCCAGTGCTGGCTAGGAACCCAGACTCAGGTATTCTGCAGGAAACAGGACTGCTGGCCCTGGTGTGTTACTGAGTCGAATTTACCTAGGTTTGTCTTGACTATTTCTGCTGGAAGGGGACATTTTGAGTTGCTCTGAATGTGATTAAAACCTAAAAGCAAGAAACAAAGCTGAAAACCTTGTGTATTTTGGATATCAAACATTTTAAATCGGGATGCCAGGTGTGGTGGAGCGTGCCTGTAGTCTCAGCTACTCGGGAGACTGAGGCAGGAGGATTGCCTGAATCCAGGAGGTCCAGACTGCGTGGAGCCATGATCGTGCCACTGCACTCCAGCCTGGATGATGACAGAGTGCGATGGCTCATGTCTGTAATCCCAGCACTTTGGGAGGCCGAGGCAGGAGGATTGCTTGAGTCCAGGAGTTTGAGACCAGCCTGGGCAACATAGCAAGACCTCATTTCCACAAAAAAAGAACTTAGCCAGGCATGGTGGCGTGCACCTGTAGTCCCAGCTACTCGGGAGGCTGAGGCAAAAGGATCGCCTGAATCAATCCAGGAGGTTGAGGTTGTGGTCATGCCACTGTACTCCAGCCTGAGCGACAGACCCCGCCCCCCAAAATGTAGTCATTGTGTATCCTGTTAGAGGCTTACAATATGAATGAATGAATGACACAGGTTACTCTGTAGTTAGATCTTTGTTCTCTTGTCTTGAATCCGTACTCAGAAATCTGAGAAAGTATCTGCTGTGTGTGACAGTTTGTGAACTGCCCCACATCCTCACCTTGTAGTCATTGTACCCAGATGTTTGAAGAAAGCTCTGTAAAAGAACAGAAAGTATAATAACAGTCATATCCTGATTAGGAAGATACCAATAACCTGCCATTCCAAAGGAGGCTCAGTTCTCGAGATTAAGATAATTTGAAGGGCTCCCAATTACCTGGCCCCCTAGCCTCCTGGCTTTCCAGACTCCGACGCTCTCCTGCACTCTCTTGGCAGTGGGATGATGGGAATTCCTTCCAGACTTAGCAGATGCCTGTAGCGCTCACACAGTTCTAGAATTAGGACTAGACTGGGAGACAATCCTCTCACCTCCGCCTCCCAAAGTGCTGGGATGACAGTGTGAGCCACCGCCCCCAGGTCCTCCTCATGACTCCACAGGTGCCCATCCCCTGTCCCAGGCTCCAGGAGAAGGGAGTCCCCACTCTGTTTTCCTCTCTCATTTCTGAGATTTCCTACCAGTCCTTCTCAAAGTCTTCCTAGCTCTGGGCATTAGATTTGGGCATCACATCCTTTAGACTTCTCCTTGGCTGGGCTCGGTGGCTCAGCCTGTAATCCCAGCACTTTGGGAGGCCAAGGCAAATGGATTGCCTGAGCCCACAGGTTATAGACCAGCCCAGGCAACTTGGCGAGAGCTTGTCTATACAATAAACCAGGTGCCCACCCCCTGTCTCAATCACGGCTCATAACAATCATGCCTCCTGCCTTGGCCTCCCAAAGGGCTGGGACTATGGGTGTGAGCAACTGGGCCCGGCCAACTGCAGTTTCTTTAAATGTAATGACAGGGCTGGGTGCGATGGCTCAAGCCTGTAATCCCAGCACTTTGGGAGGCCGAGGTAAGGGAATTGCCAGAGCCCATGGGTTCGAGAACAGCCTGGGCAAATTGGCGAGAAATTGGCGAGACTTCATCTCTACAGTAAATCAAAAAATCAGTCACGTGTGGTAGCGTGCATCTGTAGTTCCGGCTACCTGGAAGGCTGAGGCGGAAGGATCATCTGCGCCTAGCCAGTTGACGCTGGGGTGACTGAGCATGCCACTGCACTCCAGCCTGGGCAATAGAGTGAGACTCCATCTCAATAAATAGTTAGAGAGAGAGAGATAGATAAATGTAATGACAGGTTTGAACTCTGTTAGTCTAAGATTCCAACCTGCTCAGGCACACTAAGATTTTCCAAGCCACTCTGGAGCCCAGAGGCAAATTCCCGGAGCTTAGCACAGGCCAGGTTCTGGCTGAAAATATGGGAAGGTCATGAGGGAGAGTCTTTTTTTTTTTTTTGAGTTGGAGTCTTACTCTGTCGCCCAGACTGGAGTGCAGGGGCCGCTCCCGGCCACCGCAGCCTCGACCTGCTGGGCTCCAGCGATCCTTTCCGCCTAAGCCTTCCAAGTAGCTGGAACTACAAGCATGCGCTACCACGCCCGGCTAATTTTTGATTTATTGTAGAGAATGAGGTCTCGCCAAGTTGCCCGGGCGGGTCTCGAACCAGCGGGCTCAGGCAATCCGCTCACCTCAGCCTCCCAAAGGTGCGGGATTACAGGCTGAGCCTCCGAGCCCGGCTTGGGAGTCTTTTTTTTATTACACCCTGGTGGGACTCACTTCTCCATGAAGAATTTCATTGCAAAAATGAAAAAAACTTTCACACTTAGAAAGAGTATAAAATAAGTTTAAAGTCAACATGAAATTTGGAGTGTTATATGAATCAAGAGTTATCATGAGTGCTATGATTTCAAAATCGTGAAACTAAATTAAGTCTCATGCAGCAGAAAGAGCACTGACTGATAACTTCTGACTTGACCAGTAACTGACCGCTAGAGTGGGTGGGATGGCCTCCCTGGATCTCATTTCTTTATCTGTGAAGTGTCTTATCCATTTCCAAAATTCTGTCATCCCAAATGTGAACTTTGGAGTCCTTCATTTTACACTTGCTGGAGCGTACTCACCAATGAGGAGATAATATTCTAGTAAAAACATCTCTAAGCTGCAGAGTCTAATCAAATACGGTGCTGTAACCTCTTCTCTCTGTGATCATTTCTTGCAAGATCAATTAGAAAGGCAAACTGATGCTTTAGCTGACCTTAGAACCAGTGAAGAGTTGGGTTAACTGTTGTCTGTGTCAATTAAACCTCAAAAACAAAGCTTTTGCATGAATCATCACTGTTGTTTATTCTGAATTGGATTTCTTCCTGTCCATGAGATGGGAACTTTTCTCTGACTGTTGTGTGAATTGATTGCTCATGGATGGGTAATTGACGAGCCTATTTGTTGTTTTCTTCTAGGACAGAACGACTTGGAAGATAATGGAATGTCTAAGCTTCTAGCAGGATATGAAGCCTTTCACCTTCGGCTATCTGGATTAAATCTAAGAAGGTAAGTGGTGAATTCCATTTGTCTCCATGTCTTCAGAGTTCTTAGTGAGCAGGAGATTAGGAGCATCTCACCTGCATCAGACACCTCTAACCGCGGTGGCATTAAAGTCAAGGCTTTCTCAGCTGTATAGAAGTGAAATGCTGAAGGCTGGGCACCTGTAATCCCAGAACCTTGGGAGGCCGAAGCAGGAGGATCGCTTGAGCCCAGGAGTTTGAGACCAGCCTGGGCAATATAGTGAGATCACAAAAATTAAGCGGCATGCACCTGTAGTTCCAGTTACTAGGAGGCCCGGGACAGTGAGACTGTGGTGAGCCATGACTGAGCCACTGTACTCCAGCCTGGGTGACAGAGTGAGATCCCCGACTCAAAATATAAATAAATAAATAAAAGGGAAACACTTAGTGTGGTGAGGGTCTCGGTGCAGTTCTCTGCCATCACCTTCATGACACGGGTGCTGCTCATTTGTCCCTTCTCACATTGTCCCCCTCAGCAGAGTCTATGGAAGAGAAAATGAGGTTAAAAAGGGACTCAGTTTGAGAGATTAAGCTCCCCTGAAAACATTTCAAGAGGGACTCTCCTCCTTCTGTTGTTTTCAGGAGGAATACATCGTCAGTTCTGTACCATGTGAGGGCTTGCACACCACTGCCTACAGAGAGAAAAAGCAGTTAGCTGTTAGAAAACAGTGGCTCAGCCTGTAATCCTGCGCTTTGGGAGGCTGAGGTGAGTGAACTGCCTGAGCCCGCGGGTTCGAGACCCACCTGGGCAACTTGGCAAGACCTCATCTCTACACTAAATCAAAAAAACCAGCCGGGCGTGGTAGCGCATGCCTATAATTCCACCTACTCGGAAGGCTGAGGTGGAAGAATCGCTGGAGCCCAGCAGGCCGAGGCTGCAGTGGCCGGGAGCGGCCACTGCACTCCAGTCTGGGTGGCAGAGTGAGACTCCAACTCAAAAAAAAGAAACCGCCTTCTAACTCACTTGTTCTGCCGCTCACCTTTGACTCACTGCGTTAGCTTTCTGATAGGTTCCCCACCCTATTCTAGTTTTACCACTTTTCACCTAAAATGAAACATATGTCTAATTAGCCAGGAGTGGTGGCATGCACCTGCAGACCCAGCTACTTGAGAGGCTGAGGCAGGAGGATCACTTGAGCCCAGGAGATTGAGGCTACAGTGAGCCATGATCATGCAATTGCACTCCACCCTGGGTGACATAGCGAGAGCCTGTCTCTACAAAAAAAAAACCCACAAAAATGTGTCCAACCATGTCACTCCCCTGGGAATGCCCCTGAATAGCTCCCCATTTCCTTCGGGATTAAAATTTGGTATTCCAGCATGGCTGGAATGGCCTCTGTGGCCTGAGCCCCCCAGCTCCTTGACCTCATTGCCTAAGGTTCTTTGGTCACCCTCCGGCCTGTCATCTGTTGGGTTCCTCTGTGTCTTTGCTCTTGCTGTTTTTTCTGTCTGGCATGGCCACCAGCCTCTCCTTCCCCTGTCTATGGTGCAAGACTCAGCTCATGTGTCGGCTCCTCCAGGCAGCCTTTCTGGGCGGTACGCCTTCCCGTGTTCCTGGAGTCCCTAAACACACCTACGTCCCTACACACCCCAGTGTGGTGGCATTGCACTTTTACTTTTTTTCCTCCCTCTTGCTGTACTGGGCACCCTTTCCAGTCAGGACTTCCTCGTCTTTGGGAGTATCGCACAGTGTTCCCCGGGCACAGACCCCGGAGCCTCAGCATCCGGGTTCAAATCCCTGTTCTACAATGTGCTGACTCTGCTCCTGGACTTCCCGCTTCCTGGCTTGCTTTCCTCATCTATAAAATGGGGTAATGAAAACCCTACGACAGCCGGGCGCAGTGGGTGGCTCATGCCTGGCATCCCAGCACTTTGGGAGGCGGAGGCGAGAGGATTGCCTGAGCTCAGTGGTTCGAGACTAGCCTGGACAACTTGGCGAGACCTTGTCACTACAATAAATTAAAAAATTAGCCAGGCATGGTGGCATTAGCCTGTGACTCCTGCTACTTGGAAGGATCGCCTGCGCCCAAGAGTTTGAGGCTGTGGTAGCCGGGAGTGTGCCACTGGCCTGGGTGATAGAGTGAGACTCTGACTCATAAAAAAAAAAATTCCTACAATGCAGAGTTTTGCCCATGTTGAAAGCTGGGTCTGAAGCACTCGTGCCAGGCATGCGGTAAAAACTATGTCAGTATTCTCTCTTATTAGTGCTGATCACGCTCAAGATTAAGTTGAATGAAACTGCATTTCTTCCTTGAAGACCAGAACCATGCAAGTGGCAACAATGACTGTAGGTCATGGATATCTAGAAACTTCAGAGTTTTGAAGAAGGAAGTTGAATGTATTTTGTGATGTCCTGGGGCTTCTGCAGTTGTTCTTCCTCAAACAGTAGACTCGCCAGGCCAGGAAGGCATCATCACTGCTTGGATTCCAGATGCTTCTAAGCTTGCAGGTCATTGGGTGACTTCCAAAACACCAGCTAGAGAATAGTTCCCTTCAGAGTCTCCCATCCCTGCGTCTCTACAGTGTCCACGCCACATGAGGGTGTCCGAGGGAGTCCACCCCTTTTTTCTAGAGTGTGAAGATGCACGGAGGATAGGGCCACTGAACCTGAGTCTTTATATATATATATAAATATATATACACACATATATATATAATATATTAAATATGTATATTTTAAAAATAGAGATTAAGTCTCACTATGTTGCCCAGACTGGTCTCAAACTCCTGGGCTCAAGCGATCATGCCTCTGCCTCCTCCTAAATTGCTGGAATTACACTTTAGGATGTGAGCCATTGTGTCCGATGCAAAACAATTTTTTGAGTAAAAAAATAAAACTTAAATTCTCAAAATAGATTTTTTTTTGAATCAGGGTCTTACTGTGTTGCTCAGGCTGGAGGGTAGCGGCGCAATCACAGCTCATCATACCCTCAAACTCCTGGGCTCAGGTGATCCTTCTGCCTCAGCCTTCCGAGTAGCTGGGACTTACAGGCATGTATCACCACGCCTGGCTAATTTTTGGAGCTTTTGTAAAGATGAGGCCTCACAATGTGGCCAAGGTTGAAAACAGGTTGATTTTTTAGGTAAGTTGTGCCTCCTTTTTATTTATGTGGGGGACAACAATTTACCTGAATTTGTATGTTTGAAAAGCTCAGGTCGGGCGCGGTGGCTCACGCCTATAATCCCAGCACTTTGGGAGGCCAAGGTGAGAGAATTGCCTGAGCCTGAGGGTTCAAGACCAGCCTGGACAACTTGGCAAGACCTCATCTCTACAATAAATCAAAAAAGTAGCTGGGCATCATGACACGTGCCTGTAGTTCCAGCTACCTGGAAGATTGAGGTGGAAGGATCGCTTGAGCCAAGCAGGTCGAGGCTGCGGTGGCCAGGAGGAGTATGCCACTGCCCTCCAGCCTGGGTGACAGAGTGAGACTCCAACTCAAAAAAAAAAAAGAAGAATAAAAGAAAAAGCTCTTTTAAAACTTGTTACTGGTAAATATTGTACTGAATTTTTATGTGGACATTTAAATTAAATGCCTGACAAATATGAAAATGGTCTTCTTGGAGAGCTAGCTCTTTGGGTCAAATGCACATAAAGAACTACTTTCAGGCGGTGAACTTCATAGCTTTGCACTCTTTCTGGGACGTGCTCTGATTTCAAGAGCTGCTTCCTGGGCAACCCTCCACAGATAAATTCCAGGTGAAAACCTCTGTGAACTGAGACTCCTGGACACAGATCTCACATGGAGAAATTTCCATGTCTGTGGAATTTCCCAGCCTGTGGCCATGGCTTTGCATTCTTGAGACTTTCTTAGGGATAAGAAGAAAAATTCCATGGCTTCTAAACTGTTTCTGGATGGTTCCTCCTCCTATTACTTCCTCATTGTATTCGTGGCTGCCCAGAGATCCAAGATAAACCACTTTCCCATGCCTGCTGGGAGACTGGTACTTAAACACTTGATGTTTTATTGCCACATTATTAGAATCAGCCTCCTAATCTACACTATAAATTCTAGAGGGTAAACATTTGGGCGTATGTTTTCGTGTGTGCCAAACCCACACTATTTGCATGCACACACACACACACACACACACACACACACACACACATGCACACCCACACATCCCTTTTGTTACCACTTAGAACTCTGAATGAGATTTTGGGAGGGAGCACCTGGGGGAAGATCCCTTAGAATGAGGTACATACCCTGGCTGGCGCACCTGGTCTTTCCCCCTCACCTGAACACCTGAGCCAAGGAGACTAAGCCAGTGTCAGCCCCTGCTTGCCCTCAGGCAGCACTTACCAGTGCACACACAGAGGAATACTCACCTGCAGCTCCACCCATGATCAGGAACACACTCACAAGCTTAAGGATTTGCAAACCATGTTGAGGCTCCTCAAAGCACATTGACTATCTGCCAGAAGAAATGAAACAGGGGAAGACACTGAGGTGCACCTTGAGTGATTTCCAAGTGTTTTTCTCCTTCGTCTTTCCACTTGATGCTCCCTCTTTTTTTTTTGAGTCAAAATTTCACTCTGTTGCCCAGGCTAGAGTAGCCACGATCACGGCTACTGCAGCCTAAACCAACTGGGTTCAGGCGATCCTTCTGCCTCAGCCTGCCAAGTAGCTGGGACTACAGGCAAGCATCACCACGCCTGGCTAATTTTTTTATTTATTGCAGAGACGAGGTCTTGCCCTGTTGCCTTGGCTGGCCTTAAACTCCAGGGCCCAGGTGATCCTTGGCCTCCCAAAGTGCTGGGATTGCAGGCAGGAGTCACCGCACCTGGCCATCTCTTTTTCTTTCTGTTATCATCTTTTCTCCCTGGCACAGCACCAGCCTGAGGTCTCATTCCCATTTGTGATGATGATGAACTGACCACACTCTGCCCCTTCCCCATCATAACCAAAGGGCAGGCAAGTCCCTGGCACCATCTGGGCAGGAGAGGGTCAAGGTCTGGGCCCTGGGCCCATCCTTACTTTATTCTTTTTTTTTTTTGAGTTGGAGTCTCACTCTGTCGCCCGGACTGGAGTGCAGTGGCCCGCTCCCGGCCACCGCAACCCTTGACCTGCTGGGCTCCAGCGATCCTTCCGCCTCAGCCTTCCGAGTAACCGGAATTACAGGCATGCGCTACCACGCCTGTCTGATTTTTTGATTCACTGTAGAGATGAGGTCTCGCTGCCCAGCGGGTCTCGAACCC
>NW_007249777.1:367465-370018 GCF_000164805.1 Carlito syrichta
CACCTCAGCCTCCCAAAGGCGCGGGATTACAGGCTGAGCCACCGAGCCCGGCCCTTACTTTATTCTTACCAGACGAACTCACTGGTACTAGCAGTCTGTTATGGGCCTGAACCAGGAATTGATATTGAAACATCGAATTCCGTTGATCAGAAAAGGACCTCGTCAGCCTAGCACTCAGTGAGAGATGAATCACTTTCTGAGAATATATGCAGACCTATATAACCCTGCAGACATATCAGATTTTCTTTTTCAACTTTAGACAAATCGTTGTGCAAAAAAATCTGTTGGGTAAATGTGTGCAAATTTGTATAAAACAAGTCACGATTAAGTCATTAGTGCAGAACATCTGGGGCCTTGCTAGTAGGATAAGACTTTAAAAGATATGCAAAAAATAAATAAATACAGGAAGAGAGGTTGAATGACCAAGGACATATATAAGAGGAAACTTAGGCCAGCAGAAGCCTCGTGTGCCTTGTTTTGTCAAGATGCAAAAGAGGGTAAAAGGACTTTTAAAGCTTATTTGGACAGAAGAAATAGGGAATGAGTGGAGATGAATTCAGTGCCGGAGCTATCAAACATGAGTTGGGTGGCTGCTGGGTAGACATCATGCAGGCAATTCTTTTTTTTTTTTGAGTCGGAGTTTCACTCTATCACCCAGGCTGGAGTATAGTGGTATACTCATGGCCACTGCAACCTCAACCTGCTGGGCTCAGGTGATCCTTCCAAGTAGCTGGAACCACAGGCGTGCGCCACCACACCAGGCTAATTATTTTTTAAATTTTTTATTTTAAAGATGTGCGATACAATTCAGGGTTAGGCATACTAATGTTAATTATGCAGGTACCCTTGTTGATGAGGTGTGCTCCCCCTCCCCTGGCAGTTTCCCACTACTGTCATCCTGACCCTCCTCCCTAGCAGTTTCCCACTACTGCCAATCCCTTTCTTATAGTATTATGGTAGTTGTTCAAGGTACGCTTATGAGTGAGAACATGTGAAACTCGGTTCTTTGTTTCTGTGATAGATCACTCAGTATTATAGACTCTAAGTCTATCCAAGTTGCTATGAAGTTCATAATCTTTTCCTTCTTTATGGCTGCATAATATTCCATCATGTGTATGTCCCACATTTTTTTATCCAGTTGTCTTTCAACAGGCAGCACGGTTGGTTCCATGTTTTTGCTATTATGAATAATGCTGCAATAAACATGCGTGTGCAAGTATCTTTTTCATGGAGTGATTTGAGTTCTTCTGGGTATATTCCCAGTAGGGGGATTGAGGGGTTGTATGGGAGGTTGATTTTTGATCTTTTAGGAATTGATTGCTACACTGTTTTCCACAGAGGCTATACTAGTTTATATTCCTACCAACAGTGTAGAAGTGTTCCCTTTTTGCCACATCCTCTCCAGCATCTGTTGTTTTTTGAGTTATTGATGATGGCCATCCTGACTAGAGTTAGGTGGTATCGCAGTGTGGTTTTAATTTGCATTTCTTTGATGATTAGTGAGGCTGAGCATTTTTTCATGTATCTGTTGGCTCCTCCTATGTCTTCTTTTGAAAAGTGTCTATTCATATCTTTTGTCCACTTTGTAATGAGGTTGCTTGTTTTTTTTCTTTTTGGCATGTTTGAATTCCTTGTAGATCCTAGATGTTAGGTCTTTGCCAGATATACAGTTGGCAAATATTTTTTCCCAGTCTGTGGGCTGTCTCCCCGATCTCTCAATGGTTTCTTTGGTTTTGCAGAAGCTTGTCAGTTTGATAAGGTCCTACTTGTCTATCTTATCTCTTAAGGCATGGGCACTTGGAATTTTGATCAGGAATCAATTGCCAGTTCCAATTTCCATAGGGGTGTCTCCTGCTTTTCCTAAGGTTCTTATAGTTTGAGGTTTTACATTTAGGTGCTTGATTCATTTAGAGTTGGTTTTTGTGTATGGTGATAGGTTGGGGTCTTGTTTTAATCTTCTGCATGTGGTCATAACTTTTTTGATTTATTGTAGAGATGAGGTTTCACCAAGTTGCCCACACTGGTCTCGAACCCCTAGGCTCAGACAATCCTCTTGCCTAAGCCTCCCAAATTTTTGGGATTACAGGCATGAGCCACCATGCCCGGTGTATGCAGGGAATTTAATGAACAAAAGACTCTTCTGGCCCTGAGAGTCTTTGATTTCATGACTCAGATATTGATATTCTGCATGAGGTCCACAGGTGTCCAAGGATGTGAGCTATTAAGATAATTTCAGAGTACCAGGCATGGTGGCTCACATCTGCAATTCCAACACTTTGGATGGCCGAGAGGGGAGGATTGCTTGAGCCCAGGAATTTGAGACCAGCCTAGGCAATATAGGGGGACCTTGACTCTACAAAAACATAAAAAAAATAAGCTGGGCATGGTGGCACATGCCTGTAGTCCCAGCTACTTGGAAGCCTGAGGCAGAAGAATTGCATGAACCATAATTATGCCACTGCACTCCAGTCTTGGTGACAAAGTGAGACTCTGCATATATATACATACACACACACACACACACACACACACACACACACACACACACACACA
>NW_007249777.1:370038-374766 GCF_000164805.1 Carlito syrichta
TTTTCTCTAGAAACTAAAAAGCCAGGCATACACACACACACACACACACACACACATATATATATATATATATATATATTTTTTTTTTCTCTAGAAACTAAAAAGCCAGGCACTGAAGAATTATTAGTAACTATTGCCTTTCATCTAAAATATGTAATGCTTCCAAAATTACTGACTTTGTTTCTGGACATGGTTTATTCTCTGGGAAAATCTATCCTCCACTGTTTGCACTTAAATCACCCCTCCTCTCTGTGGCTCTGAAGAATTTTTTGAGCCTTAATTAATTTTCACATGGGACTATTTTCACACTTGTCAAATGGACAGAAAACAATTTTACACCCAGGAAAAGCCAGAATATTGAGGTGGTATCTCCCACATGTCCAGAGACCCATTGGAAGAGCCAAAAACCTGTCACCTGTCTGGACATCTCGCCTGAGAGGTACCAGATGTCTGAATGCTTGTGGATGAGATGCTGACCCGATGCTCAAAGTCAAATGCCTTCCTACCATTTATTTCTATTCAGCTCTTCTTCTGGCATTGAGATATCAAATAAGAGGTGATATTTGGGAGAAATTTCCAGACTTCTTGAGTCAGCATATGCATTTGAGAATTAAGTATCTCGTCTGCCTTTATAAAATTAGAACTATCTTACATTCTCTGTCACACAAAACACATGCAACCATGCACTAATCCTGAGCCATCTGGAAGGTTCTGGGACAGGATCGAACAGTTTATGGCTTCACCACTCACTCCCCATGTCCCACTGCCTCAGCCCCAGCTACCACTTAACACCTTTTAAGTATGGAATTCCTCTGCAGACCCAGATGAAGGCAAAAGCTTACACAATACACCCTCCCACTACCTCCAGTGCTGACTCTGACACTGATATTTCAGAAGTTGAAGTCTCAACACAACCTGCTGTCTTCACTTCCTTCCTCTCCTTTGGTCCCTTCTTAACCCACTACGGTCTGGCTTCCACCGTCTGCCCTCTACTAAGAAAAGTCTTCAATGTTAGATGCAGTAGCTCACTTTGGGATGCTGAGGCGAGAAGATTGCCTGATCCCAGGGGTTTGAGACCAGCCTGGGCAACTTTGCGAGACTTCATCTTTACAATGAATCAAGAAATTAGGCAGGCATGGTGGCATGCAACTGTAGTCCCAGCTACTTAGAAGGTTGAGGCAAGAGGATCGCCTGAGCCCAGCAGGTCGAGGCTGCACTCCAACGTGGGCAACAGAGTGAAACTTTGACTCAAAAACAAACAAACAAAAATACCTCTTAGTGATCTCCTTGTGGAATTCCAAGAGGCCCTTCTCAGGATCACGCTGTCCTCCTTGAAGGTTACTTCTCCCTTTCCCTCTGTGACCCTGAAATTTTCTGCTTCCCTTTCTGGCATGTTCTCTTTCTTATCTGGAGGGCATTCTACAAGGATGTCAATCCTAGGATCTCCAACTCTCCTTGTGGGATCAACTCTTGCTGTCCTTGTCTCTAACAGGGATAGAGATGTCTCTCCCCATTTCTCAGACGGAAAACGGGGAGAGACTATGTTCACAGCACTCTTCCTTTCCCGTACCCAGCGACTTGCTCAGTCTTTGTCCTCTGTCATTGCTCTTGCCCTCATGGCCATCACCATTCATTCAGGTCCCTAGTGTGTAGAGCATTTGCCCCCAAACGCTTTTGTTAATTGATGCTAATTTGTGCACATTAGCAGCATATGTTTGTATATGTTCCTCAATTTTTTAAAAGTTTGTTTAGCTGAGATATAATTTACTCTCCCAACTTTCATAGTTTACAAATCATATACACTTACTATTAGATGAGTGTGTTCATTTAAAATGCATAAAATAGGCCAGGCTTGGTGGCTCAGCCTGTAATCCCAGCACTTTGCAAAGCTGAGGTGGGAGAATTGCTTAAGCCCAGGAGTTCAAGATCAACCAGAGCAACATAGCTAGACCTTGTCTGTACAAAAAAATTAAAAAATTAGCCAGGCATGGAGGTGTGAGCCCATAGTCCCAGCTACTCGGGAGGCTGAGGTGGAAGGATCATCTGAGCCCAGGAGGTTGAGCCTAGGTGACAGAGCAAGACCCTGATTCAAAACACAAACAAAACTTCTGATATCCCTTCCCACATCAGAGTGAATGATCTTGAGTAGCCCTGGGAGGACACGCCTGTCCTTGATCTCAGGGACCCTAGGGACGGTAGCCTCCCAAAGGCTCTCTCTGCTATAAGACTCCCCGCCTCTTCTATCCATCGGGCATAGCCTCTGTGTTCATTTTTATTAAATATTGGCTTTTCCGTCCTTCTTCTGAAACCCTCTGTCCCTGGGCCGCCGAGGAGAGCTCAGGCTCCCCCAGCTGACCTCCAGGGCGCTCCACACCCCCTCATAACCTCTGCTCCGGGTCTCTGCAACCCCGCACCCTTCCTCCCCTTTCCAGGTTCTGGGCCTTTCCCAGTTCAGGGTGAGTCTAGCTCACCTCCAGTCCACCCTCCTAGACCGCCCTCTCCCTCATCTCCGCCTCCTCATGGCTCTGCCACACCTTCTGACACATGGCTACTGGTTGCTTACAATTTTCCCTTGACTCCATTCTCAGGAGTCCTCTCTTATCTCCTCAGTCAGGTTCCGACCTCAGAGCACGCGGGGTGTGGGTACCTTTTCGGAGGAGTGAGTGTGAACTTTGAGCCTGTCCTCTATCCTCACAGTGCTCCTCTGTCCCTTCTTGGAGAGTGGCACAATTGTCAGAGCCGCCTGAACCCTCTCAGAGGTTGTGGTTGGGCAGAGAGAGCAATGGAGGCCGCAGAAGTTCTGACACAGCCTGACCTACTGATCACACACAAACACATGGACTTAACACGTTTGTGGCAGGCGGCTTAACGCTTCTGAGTCCTTGAACCCACTCAAGCTCAGCTTCTTGCAAACGCTATTTCCCAGAAGTTGGTAATATATTCTCTTAGAAATTTAATAGAAGAAAAGTTGGCGGCTCATTAAAAAGTATGCTTTTGACTGCCAATTCAGATCGCCTTAAATTAACGTTAACACACACAAGATTTATTAGCAAAGCATTCATCTCCTTAGGGCCCGATGGGGCTCAGGACATGTGTGTAAATCAGTCAGATGACAATTTCCTGGATGGAGGGCTTGACATTTACCTACCACAGATCAACATGCTTCTTCCCAGGTGGCAGTGTCAGGACACTGAGGATGCTTCAAGATGATGGACACGCAGGAACAGAACGACTTTGAAACACCAAAATGGGTAGGTGGTCGGGCACAGTGGCTCACGCCTATAATCTCAGCACTTTGGGAGGTCAGGGTGGGAGGACTGCTTGAGCCCAAGAGTTCAACACCAGCTTGGGCAATATAGCAAGACCCCATCTCTACAAAAAATAGAAAAGTAAGCCAGGCGTGGTGGTCCATGCCTGTAGTGCCAGTTATTCAAGAGGCTGAAGCTAGAGGATTGCTTAAGTCCAAGAGGTCGAGGCTGTGGTGAGCTGAGATTATGCCACTTTACTCCAGCCTGGCAACAGAGTGAAACCCTGTCAAGAAAAAAAAGAGAGAGAGAAAGAAAGCAAGAGAGAGAGAGAGAAAAGAAACCCACAAAAAGCAGCAAGCCTGGAACTTTTTCCAAATCTTGAATTCTCCTTTAAAACTTTCCAGCAAATGCTGACCTGGGAATTTGAAAACAGCAGACTAAAATGAAGATATCAACTCACTTCCTGGACTTTAAACTTTATGGCCCTGTAGCGGGAATACAGCCATCCAGTTCTCATGGGTGCTTCCACCGGTACCATGCTGCTGCTGGGGTGAGCAGCCTTCAAGACTCTGGAGCTGAAGCACGCTTTTGTTTATGGAATGAATGGGTGCAGATGGTAAAGGGATTTCCACGTTGGAAGGGATTGTCCAAGAAATTGAGTCATTTACTACTTAAGTTACGTTTCTTTCTTGTTTACATGGTCAATTTCACAGACTTGGTGAATGTCTTACTGTGTTCAGGGTCCAGAATTCATTCTGTAAGATATATTTCTTTTTCTTTTCTTTTTTTTTTTTGAGTCAAAGTCTCACTCTGTTGCCCAGGCTGGAGTGCAGTGGCATGCTCCCAGCCACCCCAGCGTCGACTTGCTGGGCTCAGGTGATCCTTCCACCTCAGCCTTCCAAGTAAATTGTAACTACAGGCGCATGCTACCACGCCTGGCTAATTTTTTTGATTTATCATAGAGACGAGGTCTCACCAAGTTGCCTGGACTGATCTCGAACCCATAGGCTCAGGTAATCCACTTGCCTCAGCCTCCCAAAGTGCTGGGATTACAGGTTGAGCCACCAAGCCTGGCCCATTGGATATATTTCAGTATATATATCACAGGATATATATACTGGCTCAAGATTACCGTGCCCACCTGCTTTGGGGGTCGGCAGGTGTCTGGGGATAATACCTGATACTGAGGGTGATAAGACAAGTACCCCGCAGGTTACTGTCAGGTGATGCCTTTCAGGTGACGTGTAAGTGCAGCTATATGCGTGAAGGTTAGTTGCTGGATTTTCTCTGTTTCTTTGTGCTTTTTCATAATAACTCACCTGTGTCTCTTACATTAAAAGCAGACAGACGAGTTGGAGAGTGACAGACTTGGGAAAAGGCCAGCACTGTTCACAGAAATCTTTGCTAGCTAAATATTTCTTTGATGTTTTTGATCCTTTTATTTTCACAAGAGACATAGAAAAAGACAAGAGAAGGGAGG
>NW_007249777.1:374786-379963 GCF_000164805.1 Carlito syrichta
AGGGAGGGAGGGAGGGAGGTGGGGGAAAGAAAGGAAAGAAGGAAGGAAGAAGAAAAGAAAGGAAGAGAAGAAGGGAGAGAGAAGAAGGAAGCAAAGAAGGAGAAAAGAGGGAAGGAGGGAGGGAGGAAGAACAAAAGAGAGAGTGATGAGAGGGCAGGAAAGGAGGGGAGAGAGAGAGAGAGAGAGAGAGAGAGAGAGAGAGAGAGGGAGAGGGAGAGAGGAAGAAAGAAAGGAAAAAGGAAGGGAAAAGGAATAGCTGGGTGCAGTAACTCATTCCTGTAATCCCAACACTTTGAGATGCTGAGACAGGAGGATTGCCTAAGCCCAGGAGTTTAAGACCAGTCTGGAAAACATAGTGAGACCTCATCTAAAATAAAATAAAAATAAAATAAAATAAAACAGACATGTATGGTGGTACACACCTGCAATCCCAGCTACTTGGGAGGTTGAGACTGGAAGATCTTTTAAGCCAAGGAGTTTGAGACTGTGGTGAGCCTCGATTGCACCACTACACTCCAGCCTGGGCAACAGAATGAGACCCCTCTCTGTCTCAGAAAGAATTCTAGAAGGAAAGAATCCCAAAGGATCCTGTCCAGTTTCTAGCCACCTCTCTGAGGGAAGGTTAGCTGAGCACGATTTTCCCTTCCAGCCTCCATCTTCCACTGTGGTCATTGGCAAGTTCCCCTAGGACCATGGCAGAGGACATGAGGGGAGGGGGCAAGTGCTGGCCTTCTTGTTTCTCCAGGACGTTTGCTGAGGCCTGTGTGGGGAATGCCCATGGTGGCTGCCAAGTCAAGCATTTTCGTAATCTGAGTCACACACAAAGAGCTTCACTCTGTGAATACAAAATAGGCAAATAAAGGAACAAAACTCCAGTCCTGAAAAGCAATGAAATGATCGTTGCTAAGCGCCGTTGTGTGAACTCAGGGTGGTTCTGTTTTGTATGAGTATATTGCGAACTTCCAATGAGTTGGTTAATCTTACGCCCTCCTCCCTGTTTTATTTAAACCCTGCTTTGAGACACCATGGTCTAACTAGTAAGAAGTTTTGAAAGTCTGTGTTTGTCATTGGAGTTTAATTAAAATACACTGAGACTTGCAGAAACTTGTGACTTAGAATAATGGAAAATTGGGCCCTCAGAAGTTTACCTGTAATACAGTGATCCAGAATTATCTTTTGGAGGGTGGGCCCCTTGTAGTACAGGCTTCCAACGCTAGGGGAGTGTTTTAGAAACCCATGGACATCAGTGTATTAGCTAGTGTTGTGGTGAGAGGTGGCGCTGCAGAAATGTCCTGAGTTGTGGCAAACAGGTGACTGGTTTTTCCACCATGACAGCCACCTGCCCACATCGCGCTGAGTGTTCAGCAGCTCTTGACCAAGAACGGCATGACCCCTGTGTCCTACCCTCCCTATTCCCCCAGTCTCACCCTGAGCAACTTCTTTGTTTCCCTGTGGAAAAAAGTGCTCAAAGGGAAATGTTTTGTCAATGTGGCAGAGGTGAAACAGAAAACGGCAGAAGCACTCAAAGTCCTTTGAATTGACAAGTTCAAAGACTGTTTTGAGCAGTGGAAAAAGCGTCTCAATAGGTGTATTGCATCAAACAGAAAGTACTTTGCAGGTGACTGAAGTTTAAACATGTAGGAATAAATATACAATATTTGTAAATAAACTCTGGGTTTGTTTGGGTCCCCCCTCATAGACTGATCCTGAGAAGAAAGGCCAAATTTCTTCAATTTCTTGCCTTCCATTTATCTGCAGACTTGTAGCTGACTCATTCTTAGACATATATATGATCACTTTTCAATAAAGTATTGATCATTTTATAATGGCAATCATTTGGCATTTACCTACTCAAAGGCATTTACCCAAATGTTCATAGTATTTCATATTCTTTGATATCGGATTCATTTACAAACATTTATCATGTGCCTACTATGTGCAAAGCAAGTGTGGGTGCTAGGAATTCAGTTGTGAGCAAAAGTAGACAAACCCGACTTAGAGTTTTGTGGTGCCCCTGGTCTCCAGTCATGTTAAGAGTATGACTGTTAGGCTGGGTGCAGTGGCTCATGCCTGTAATCCCAGCACTTTGGGAGGCAGAGTCAGGAGGATTGCCTGAGTCCAGGGTTTAAGACCAGCCTGGGCAACGTGGCGAGACCTTGTCTCTACAACAAATCAAAAAAGTAACCAGTCATGGTGGCACACATCTGTGGTTCCAGCTACTTGGAAGGCTGAGGCAGAAGGATCACCTGAGTTCAGCAGATTGAGACTACGATAGCTCTGAGTGTGCCACTGTATTCCAGCCTGGGCGACAGAGTGAGACTCTGACTCAAAAAAAAAAAAAAGAAAGAAAGAGAGAGAGAGTATGGCATTTAGGACCAGGCACAGTGGCTCGCGCCTATAATCCCAGCATTTGGGGAAGCCGAGGTGGGAGGATCAGTTGAGCCTAGGCGTTCGAGACAAGCCTGGACAGCATAGTGAAACAAAAATGAATTTTTTGAAAAAGAAAAAAAATGAGTATATTTAGTTTGACCTTGAAAAGTGAACTTGATCTTCACAAAGCCTCAAATAGTTAAGAAAAATAAATTATTTTGAATATAGCACTCATTACCGGCATGCGATTATTTATAATTGTTATTCTTCTAATAGCGGTGATGCAGTAGTATTCTTTGAAGCATGATATATACATATTACTCCCACACATCAAACTTTGTTTGACAGCTTCATGCATCAGTTGGTGTGCTGTCCACCTGTGCTCTCAGGAGGTGTGTCTGAGCTGAGCAGAGACTCTTCAAGACTGCTTCTCAGCATTCCGTTTCTGTATCAAAATCACCCAATGTGTCTATCAAAAGTCAGATTCTTTTTTTCTGAGCCTGCTGGGCTCAGGTGATCCTTCTGCCTCAGCCTTCCAAGTAGCTTGGACTACAGGCGCACGCCACCATGCCTGGCTAATGTTTTGATTTATTGTAGAGATGAGGTCTTGCCAAGTTTCCCAGGCTGGTCTTGAACTCGTGGGCTCAGGCAATCCTCTCACCTCCACCTCCCAAAGTGCTTGGATTACAGGATGAGCTACCATGCCGGGCCAAAATTCAAATTCTTTACCCACAGAATTAGAATCTCAAGAGGTGGGGCCAGAAATATGTATTTTTAGCAGGTATTCCCCCACCCTTAGTCATTATTGTGCAAAATAAAGTGTAAGACCATTATTTTCAAAGGATTCAAAATTGGTGCAAAGGCAATCAATCAATCAATTGGTCAAACCAAGCAAACCTGATCCAGTGTTTGAGGCTGGGAGGCTGATATCAGAGCTATGATCAATTCTATTTGGTATCCTATTGCCTCTCTCTCTAAAAGGCAAGAAATAAGGATATGATTTCACTTTTCCATGTAGCCGGCAATGCCAAGGACTTCGATCAAGTCATTGAGTTTTTCTTTCTTTTTTCTTTTTTTTTTTTGAGTCATATTCTTACTCTGTCACCCAGGCTGGAATGTAGTGGCACGATCACAGCTCACTGCAGCCTTGACCTCCTGGGCTCAGGCGATCCTTCTGCCTCAGCCTCCCGAGTAGCTGAGACTACAGGCATGCACCACTACACCACTACACTCCTTTTATTTTTTTATTTCTCCATTGTGAGAATCATCTGTGTTGTAATCACTCAGTTGCAACCACACGCACAAAAACTGATCTTGACTTCATCGTCTGCATACAGTAACACCCGAGGAATTCGCAGTGCAAGTTTCATGGTGAACTGGACCGTGTGTGTCTCTAGGAACAGCAGGGAAAGTCTTCTATCCAAAGGGGCAGCTAGAAACATTTTTCATAGAAAGCCAGCAGAAACGTGAGCAAATAATTGCTTCCTAAGACAAACTGTTTCATCAGTGAGGATGAAATACTACTGCAGGAACAAGGCACAGAAAGAAATCATGAGCAGCACAAGAGCCCACTTACAGAACCCTCCAGCCTCACTATTCCTGTTTCTGGCCTCAGGTCTTTCAGAAAATTTCCTGTGAAATGGACATCCAGACCGCTTTTGTTCTGGTACATTCTCATTATTTGGTAAATGGCTACTTTCACCTAATTGAGGAAACTCTTCACAAAGAGATGATATAGATAGCCAGATAAAGTGAAAAACATATGTGTGGGTGATATATTGGTATTTAGGGCACAGTGGCATTTGGTTTTTATAAATGCTCCCAACTTCCACAGAGAAATTCGGGAAATCCAGGATGTAGCCCTAATGCAGCTCAATTTTTAAAAGCCCACACAGGCCTGTTTATTTTTAAATTGAAAAATTGCCTCCTTCAAAACCCTTTGAGGATTCTCAAAATTGTATATATCTAGTCAATTCCATATAAAGTCTACTTGGAATTTTGGAAACTTTGAAAATGTAATGCTTCAGCACTAATGATGTTAATAACATTTTAAAAAGTGTCCCTATTCCAGGCCTGGGGAATGTGCCAAATACCATACATGTTTTATCTTTTATTATTAATATTTTTTTGAGTCTGAGTCACCCTCTGTCACCCAGGCTGGAGCGCAGTAGCACAATCACAGCTCACTGCAGCCTCAACCTCCTGGGCTCCGGCGATCCTCCCACCTCAGCCTCCCAAGTAACTGGGACTTCAGCATGCACCACCATGCCCCGCTTATTTTTGTAGAGATGAGGTCTCGCTATGTTACTCAGGCTAGTCTCAAATTCCCAGGCTCAAGCCATCTTCCCACCTCGGTCTCCTAAAGTGTTGGGATTATAAGTGTGAGCCACCATGCTGGCCACATGTCTTTTCCTAATAACCCTTCACAGCAGCCCCATGAGGTAGATACTATCCCCACTTTACACATAGGGAAATGGAGGCCGCAGGAAAGCTAAGTAGTTTACTCAGTGTCAAACAGCTGGAAAGTAATGGAAACGGTATTCTGTTCCCAGTGAAAGTGCAGTTTGACTCCAAGAGTTCATAATTTTACTGAGTGTAGCCTTACTATAAATATATATACATATATATACTTTTTTTTTTTTTAATTTTTTGAGTTGGAGTCTCACTCGGTCGCCCAGACTGGAGTGCAGTGGCTGCTCCCGGCCACAGCAGCCTCGACCTGCTGGGCTCCGGCGATCCTTCCACCTCAGCCTTCCAAGTAGCCGGAATTACAGGCATGTGCTACCATGCCTGGCTGATTTTTTGAG
>NW_007249777.1:380266-399854 GCF_000164805.1 Carlito syrichta
TGGCCGGGAGCGGCCACTACACTCCAGTCTGGGCGATGGAGTGAGACTCCAACTCAAACAAACAAACAAAAAAAAGATTGCTCAAGCAAGGGGAACTTTCGCATGATAGAGTCCACATATTTCTTTATTTTTTGAGTTAGGGTCTCACTCTGTCAGCCAGGCTGGAGTGCAGTGGCATGATCACGGCTCACCGCAGCCTTGACCTCCTGGGCTCAGGTGATCCTTCCACCTGAGCCTCCCTCGTAGCTAGAACTGCAAGCACATGCCTCCATGCCTGACTAATTTTTTGATTCTTTGTAGAGACGAGTTCTCACTATGTTACCCATAGTGGTCTCAAATTCCTGGGCTCAAGCGGTCCTCCCACCTTGGCCTTCCAAAGGTGACAGGCATGAACCACCACACCTGACTAATTTTTTTGATATTTTATAGAGACGAGGTCTCACTATGTTGCCCATGGTGATCTCAAACTCTCAGGCTCAAGGAGTGCTCCTGCCTAGGCCTCCCAAAGTGTTGACATTCAGGCATGAGCCACCAAATCTAGGGCAAGATGATGTTTTACAAAGGACCTTCAAGTCCTTTCTAATGGTGCTCAAACACACCTTCAGGTGGAGACATGGCACTTCCATTAAGCCCAGGCTGTAGCCATCTGAAAGCCACCAGGATGATGGAAAAGAGATGAATAACTCCAACCCCCCAGGCTGGACTTGCTAACTTCCCTCTTGGACGATAGGATACTAAGTATCAGAATCAGCTGCCCTCCTCGCCTGGCCTCCAAAATGGTCTGGGGTGGGATCAGCCTCATGTGAATCATGCTCTAGGCTGGAATTTTCTCTAAGGCATTTTTAGGACCTGAGCTGTGCCAGGCACAGAGTGTACACTGATGAGTCAATGAACAAAGAAGTGAGTGAGCATGTGCTGTTTAAAAGCTCATTCCTATAATCCCAGCGTTTTGAGAGGTGGAGGCTAGAGGATTACCTGAGCTCAGGGGTTCGAGATGAGCCTGAGCAACATGGTGGGACCTTGTCTCTACCATAAATTAAAAAAAAAAAAAAAATCAGCTAGACATGGTGGCAGCACACTGGGGATGCAGTGGCTCTCAGTCTCACACCGTTTTTATAAAAACGTTGCAGTGGAAGAATGTTTCTGCTCATAGATTTGGAACCCATGAGCTAAGCCCTAGAGCCTCAATAAAAGAATGTGAAACTTAGGAAGTTTCCAAGAAAGATTTTGCAGCACAAATAAATTGAAAACATCACTTGAACAGTTTGTGTTTTCCCTCAAGTACCAAATTCTTGGTACTTGAAGCTGGCCCTCATCTGTAACTCTAAAATTTGGAGGCCCAAATGACAACCATGCTGAAGCGTGTGCCAAACTTAAGTACACCATGGTACCTGAATATAAATATAAAGGCCTGAATGTAAATATTGAAAGGTACTGGGGCAATGTGTAGTAACTTCAACAAATGGTGTATACCAGTCAGCATATGGTGATGATGCTGAAGCCATTTTTTGTTTAAGAAAAAAATCACTCTCTTGCTGTGAATAATAACATACCTCTCATCATCATTTGTCAAAGCGGTCTTTTTTATTTTGCTTTTCCTTCAAACATGGTATGAGTGAGTAAGCTGTGTGATCCATTTTTTCACGTTTGACATTGTCTGTATCACAATAAAAAATGTGCGAAAGCTAGGCATGGTAGTGTGCACCTACAGTCCCAGCTACGCAGGAGGTCGAGGTGGGAGGATCACTTGAATCCAGGAATTTGAGATCAGCCTGGGCAACATAGTGAGATCTCATCACTTAATCGGTGGCTTGGCCTGTCATCCCAGCACTTTGGGAGGCCAAGGCAAGTGGATTGCCTGACTCTACGGGTTTGAGACCAGCCCAGGCAACTTGGCAAGACCTCGTCTCTAAAATAAATCAAAAAATAAGCTGAGCGTGCTAGTGCGAGCTTGTAGTTCTAGCTACTTGGAAGGCTGAGGCAGAGGGATCGCCAGAGCCCAGCAGGTCAACACTGGAGTGGCCATGAGTGTGCCACTGCACTCCAGTCTGGGCGACAGAGTGAGACTCCAACACACACACACACACACACACACACACACACACACACACACAAATATATATATAGATGGAAACATCATGGTCCATGAGATATTTGAAGAGTACCCATGGCACTGTCCCTCCTAAAGACCTCAGTTATCTTTTCGGGTCTTGCACCTGGTGTCTAGAAACACCAAGCAGAGGTGTGGCCCATGAGGGCAGAGTCAGGAGGGGACTTCCTAGTGCCAGCTCTCACTTTTTATTTATTTATTTATTTTTAAGTTGGAATCTCACTCCATCACCCACTGCACCGGAGTGCAGTGGCACGCTCATGGCCACTTTGCTCAAGATAGTATACCAAGGACATGATATTTAAAAATAAGTACTAAAAAAAAAAAAAACTGTAAGGCTAGCATACTCCCTGCCTATTAGGATTCTACAGTCATTGTTAACATGAGATGTGGCCAAGTGCAGTGGCTCATGCCTGTAATCCCAGCATTTAGGGAGGCTGAGACCAGCCTGGGCAACATAGTGAGACCCTATCTCTACAAAAAAAAAAAAAAGAAAGAAAAGAAAATAGTTAAAAGGTAACTGGTAGCACTCGGAGATTTCTAAGTGGCAACTGAGTGGTACAGAAGAAAATAACATTAAGAGAAAAGAGAAATCAAGGTGACTGGAGGGGTCAGGACCTGGGAGGGCCTTTGGTCTTGAGTAGGACCCTGAAGAGGGATTTGCTGTCTTTGTGTTTTCTGTATTGAGCACTGTGAATTCTAATCTGTTTTAAGAGTAATTCCTTTGTTGATTGACTACAGATGAGCAAAGCTGGGGGTTAGCTCAGGAAGATGGGGTGATTTACAGATTGTACCTCAGAGACCTTCCACTTTGTGGTAATCCTCACGGGCGTCTGTGTCTGGAGAGAAAGGTTTCCTATCTAATTATTGGACTTCACAAGCAATTTCAGTCTTCATGATTCTTATATTCTATTTTCTACAAAGCGTAGATGCACTCAAAGCTATGGCTGTAGCTTTTCATGTTGACCATCTGTATGAGAAATTTTGGTTTTGTTTTTGTTGTTTTTGAGTTGGGGTGTCACTCTGTTGCCCAGGTTGGAGTGCAGTGGTATGCTTACTCACAGCCACCACAGCCTCAACCTGCTGGGCTCAGGTGATCCTTCTGCCTCAGCCTTCCTAGTAGCTGGAACTACAGACACGCGCCACCAGGCCCAGCTAATATTCTGATTTATTGCAGAGACAAGGTCTCACCAAGTTGCCCAGGCTGGTCTTGAATCCCTGAGCTTAGGCAATCCTCTTGTCCCTGCCTCCCAAAGTGCTGGGATTACAGGTTTGAGCTACCGCGCCTGGTGAGAAAGGTTTGTTTTAATGCTATTTTTATTATGGTGACATAAACACAGAAACATGTACTGGTCATGAGGTATAGCTCTGTGGAGTGGCTCCTATGGACACACCACTTTTTGATTCAAGAAATGGAACACAATAAGAACCTTACATGTCCTCAAGGCAACTGTTATCTCACACCTACACCATAGATTAATTTCACCCATTTTTGAACTTGGTCTAAATGGATTTGCATAGTAATATTCTTTTATGTCTGGCTTCTTTCTCTCACCATGATGTTGGTAAGGTCTGTACAGGATTGGCCCATTTTCTATGCTGTATTTGATTCCATGATATGAATATGCATTTCTAAATCCACTCTACTTTTAAGGGACTTTTGGGTCATTCTTTATTTGTCCTATTGCAAATAATGATGCTATAAACATTCTTTCCTTTTGTTTTCTTTTTGAGTTGGAGTCTCACTTTGTTGCCCTGGCTGGAGTGCAGCGGCATGCTCACAGGCACGCTGCTAGTCTCAGGCAATCCTTCCACCTCAGTCTTCCAAGTAGCTAGAACTACAGTCATGTGCCACCACGCCTGGCTAATTTTTTTTTTCCAATTTACTGTAGAGGCGAGGTCTAGCCAAGTTGCCCAGGCTGGTCTTGAACCTGTGGGCTCGGATAATCATCTCGCCTTCACCTCCCAAAAGTGTAATCCCAAAGTGCTAGGATTTTAGGCATGAGTCACCATACCCAGCCCATTCGCTCTTTTTGTAAATGGGGTCTTACACTGTCACCTGGACTGGAGTGCAGTGGCATGATCACAACTCACCACAGCCTCAACCTCCTAAGCTCAGATGATCCTTCTGCTTCAGCCTCCCAAGTAACTGGGACTACAGGTGCATACCACCATACCTGACTAATTTTTTTAATTTTTTTGTAGAGACGAGGTCTTGCTATGTTGTCCAGGCTGGTCTTGATGGGTTCAAGTAATCCTCCTGTGTCAACCTCCCAGAGTGCTGGGATTCTAGGCATAAGCCACCACACCAGCCCTGGCTTTTCTCTCTCACCATTATGCTTGTAAGATTGGTACAGGAGTTGGCCCATTTTCTATGCTTTATATGTTTCCATGATATGAATATACCATAATTTATATCTCTATTCTATTGTTGCAGGCCTAATGAATTGTTCCTTTTTGGGGCTATTGCAAATAATAATGCTGTCGACATTCTCTTTTTTTATTTTTTTTTGAGTTGGAGTCTCACTCCATCGCCCAGGCTGAAATATCTTGGCACCACTCACAGCCACCCCAGCATTGACCTACTGGGCTCCAGCAGTCCTTCTGCTTCAGCCTTCCAAGTAGCCAGAACCATAGGTGCACTACCACACCTGGGTAACTTTTGATTTATTGTAGAGACAAAGTCTTGCCAAGTTGCCTGGGCTGGTCTCAAACCTGCGGGTTCAGACAATCTCTGTAATCCCTGTATTCCCAGCTCGGCCTCCAAAAGTGCTGGGATTATAGGCTGAGCCACGAGCCTGGCCTCTATCAACATTCTTATACATACTTTCTTACACATTTGCATCTGTTTCTGCTGGGCACATACATTGGAGTATAATTGCTGGATCATAGAGTATGATCCAGTATCTGTTCAATGTTAATAGTTACTGTCAAAGTTTTTCCAAAGTGATTGTGCAGACTTATACTCCCACCAGCAATCTGAGTCCTATACACATCCTTGTCAACACTTTATATTGTCCTTCTTAGTTTTAGCCATTCGGAGGGCAGGCAGTGGGGTGTCCTTGTGGTCTTACTTTGTGTTACCTTGATGACTGGTGAGCATCTTTTTACATGTTTATTAGCTATTTGGATATTTTCTTTTCAATAGTTACTATTCCAATCTTTTTAAAGGCAATGATGGATTTTGTAATTAATTGATTTGTCACAGTTCCACACATATTGTGGATGCCAGACCTCTCTTGGATACAGTTATTACAGATATTTTCTAACTGACTTGGCAGTATAGTCTTTGGCAAAAACCTCAAGAGGAAAAGGATGCTGAGTGTTGGGCTTCTCTCTCCAGACCTCCCTTTCTCAAGAATTTTGGTCCAAGACCTCAGTGCCTGAGTAGCTCTTCAATGACTCCCAAACACATGAATTATGTATGCTTAATATTTTTTCCAGCTGGGCATGGTGGCTCACACCTGTAATCCCAGCACTGTGGGAGGCTGAGACAGGAGGATTGCTTGAGCCCAGGAGTTCGAAATCAGGCTGGGCAGCATGGCAAGACCTCGTCTCTACAAATAATACAAAAATTAACCAGATATGGTGGTGCACACCTGTTGCTGGGGCTACTTGGGAGACTGAGGCAGAAGGCTTGCCTGAACCCAGGAGTCGGAAGCTATGGTGAGCCGTGATCATGCCACTGCACTCCAGACTGGGTGACACAAATATCTGCCTTAAAAACATATGACTGGGTCGGTGGCTCAGCCTGTAATCCCGCGCCTTTGGGAGACTGAGGTGAGTGGATTGCCTGAGCCCGCGGGTTCGAGACCCGCCTGGGCAACTTGGCGAGACCTCATCTCTACAGTAAATTAAAAAAAAAAAATAAGCCGGGCGTGGTAGTGCGCGCCTGTAGTTTCAACTACTTGGAAGGCTGAGGCGGAATGATTGCCAGAGCCCAGCAGGTCGAGGCTGCGGTGGCCGGGAGCAGCCACTGCACCCCAGTCTGGGCGACAGAGTGAGACTCCAACTAAAAAAAAAGATATATATGTATATATATATATATTTTATCCAGATTTCCTCCTAGTTTTCTGCATCTTAAGGATTGGTCTAATAGATTTTCCTCCATCTCCAGAAGCTCACGATCACCAGTGAGACTGTTGTTTGGGAAATTTCGAAGGAAAATCCTAAAACAGAGACGCACATGTGATATCCTAAGGGTGTGCCTGGCACACACACAGGTAAACTCTCTGGGCTGGGCTGAAGAGAGGAAGGTGGGGTAAGGAGAAGGCAGGAAGGGTTTAGACAGTCGCTAGGGGAGCTTTGCCCCATGACTCTTGGGCCTTATCCCAAGGGATGCAGATAAAACAGAGGAACGTTTGGGAATCCCCAAGCAATATCCCAGGGTCAATCCCGTGAGACTATGGGCCTCTTTGGGAAGTCCCCATCCAGGGGAAAGGTGACCTAGAAAGAAATAAATTTAAAAAGCCAGTGCTAAGCTGAGAGCCAGAGGACACTTCTCAAATCCTATTGCTACAGAAGGGGAACTTCTAAACCTAGTCTGTCCCCAAAAGCAAGGCATGGAAAATGGCCCAGGAGCCTGGAAGAGGCCTCCAGGCTGTGATAAAGAGGACACAGCCCGTAGGAGTCTTTGACAGGAGCCTATGGTGGGCGGGTGACGGCCGCGTAAAGACCACGGCTGATGCTCAAGTCCAGGCAGGATGGACTACAGGGAGGGCTGAGGCAGGTATGCCCACCAGATTTCCCTCACATCAGGGTGGCCTTGCCCTGGGTCTTGAGGACATTTCACCCTCCCTAAGCCAACCTCCTGGAGAAAAGGGGAGAAGGAGTTGGAGGCTGAGGAGAATCCTGAATTGGCAGGATGAGTATCGAAAAGAGACCAGAGTTTTCAACCGGAAACTTTGGTGGTGAGATTTAGTATTCCACTATTGCTCATAGGCAGATCTGGGTGCAGTGGCTCACACCTATAATCCCAGCACTTTGGGTACTGAGGTGGGAGGATCACTTGAGCTAGAGCTGGACAGCATAGCAAGACCTCGTTTCTACAGAAAAGAAAATAAATTTTAAAAATTAACCAGGCATGTTGGCATGTGCCTGTAGTCCAAGATACTTGGGAGACTGAAGCAGAAGGATCGCCTGAGTCCAGGAGGTTGAAGCTACAGTGGACGTGAGTGTGCCACTGCACTCCAGCCTGGGTGACAGTGAGAACCCAACTCTAATATATTCATATATTGAATTGTGTCCTCTCCCTCCCTATCCCTCCATAAAATAAGCTAGAGTTCTGTCCCCAGAACCTGTTAATGTGATCTTATTTGGAATTAGGGTCTTTGCAGATGGAATCAGGTTAAGATGCAGTCATTAGGGGGGACCCCAATCCAGTATGATTGGTGTCCTTATAAGAAGAGAAGAAGCTGGGCATGGTGGCTCACACCTGTGATTCCAGCATTTTGGGAGGCTGAAGGGGGAGGGTCACTTGAGTTCAAGAGTTGGAGAACAACCTGGACAATATAGTGAGATCCTGTACAAAAATAAAGATTAAAAAAATAGCCCACTGTGGGGGCGTGCACCTCTAGTTCCAGCTTCTTAGGATGCTGAGAAGGGAGGATCACTTAAGCCCAGGAATTTGAGGCTGCAGTGAGCCTTGATCAGGCCAATGTACTCCAACTAGGACAACACACTGAGTTCCTGTCTCTAAAAAGTAAGAGGGCCTGGCGTGGTAGCTCACACCTGTAATCTCAGCACTTTGGTAGGCCAAGGCAAGAGGATTGTCTGGGCTCGGAAGTTTAAGACCAGCCTGGGCAACATGGCGAGACCTCATCTCTATTTTAAAATTAAATAATAATATTAATAATAATAATAATAAAGAAGAGAAGAGACACAGGCACGTAAAGAGCAGAACGCCATGTGACTAGAGAGACAGGGATTGTAGTAATGCGTCTATAAAACAAGGAACGTCCCAAACTGCCGGCAACCCACCAGAAGTGAAGAGAAGGGCATGGAACGGGTCTCTCCTGGGGCCTACCAACACTCTGATTTCAGACTGCCAGCTCCAAGACCAGGAGACGATACCTTTCTGTTGCTTTATGCCTCCCAATTTGTTATCACCTATTCCAGCAGCCCTAGCAAAATGATACAGCCACTCATTGGCAGTCGGAGCTGGTAGACTTAGTTCAGGGCAATTATAGCAAAAGCTAGATGATTCCACTTCTGGGCCTGTCCCCACAGGGACAGGGTTTGAATCTGCATCTTCCTTCCCTGCCACTTTTGGCTCCATGTAGCCCCTGTCCACAGTGCGCCGTCTTGTCTCTCTCAGTCCAGAATTACCTGAGGTTCTATCTCTACTAGTGTCAATGGCCTCCCAACCAGGAGTACAGGAAGTGTTAGGAGGCATTTGCTTTTCTTGTTCTGACTTCTTTAAGCAAGCCAAAGCGGGCTGGAGTCAGAATTTGCACTGACTGAGGAAATAGATACAGTTCACGGCCATGTGTACTTCGCAGTAAAAAGTAACTCAGGAGCTGGGCTCGGTGGCTCAGCCTGTAATCCTGCGCCTTTGGGAGGCTGAGGTGAGTGGATTGCCTGAGCCCACGGGTTTGAGACCTCATCTCTACAATAAATCAAAAAATCAGCCGGGCGTGATAGCGCATGCCTGTAATTCCAGCTACTCGGAAGGCTGAGGCGAAAGGATCGCCGGAGCCCAGCAGGTCGAGGCTGCGGTGGTCGGGAGCGGCCACTGCACTCCAGTCTGGGTGACAGAGTGAGACTCCAACTCAAAAAACAAAAACAAAAAAAACAAAACTCAGGCCCAGGTCTCACCAGGAAGGGAATTGCTGAAAAGATGCTATGTAATGACAATAGGGTCTCATCTAAACACGTATCATCAGGGTTGATCTACAGATGATCAAAGGACTCCGAGGGCCCTCCTCTGAGATGAAGTCATCTTCATTGCTTTTAAGAGGGCCTGACGAGCCGGGCTCGGTGGCTCAGCCTGTAATCCCGCGCCTTTGGGAGGCTGAGGTGAGTGGATTGCCTGAGCCCACGGGTTCGAGACCTGCCTGGGCAACAAGACCTCATCTCTACAATAAATCAAAAAATCAGCCGGGCGTGGTAGCGCATGCCTGTAATTTCGGCTACTCAGAAGGCTGAGGTGGAAGGATCGCTGGAGCCCAGCAGGCGAGGCTGCGGTGGCCGGGAGTGGCCACTGCACTCCAGTCTGGGCGACCGAGTGAGACTCCAACTCAAAAAAAAAACAAAAAAAGAGAGCCTGACGGCCAGGCATAGTGTCTCACGTCTGGGAGGCCAGGGCAAGAGGATTGCCTGAGCCCAGGGATTCAAGACCAACCTGGGCAACAAACATGACAAGCCCTCGTCTCTGTAATAAATCAAAAAAATTAGCTGAGTGTAGTGGTGTGTGCCTCTAGTCCCAGCTACTCAGGAGGCTGAGGGGGAAGGATTGCCTGAAGCCAGCAGGACAAGACTGTGGTAACCGTGATCATGTCACTGCACTCTGGTCTGGGGGACAGAGTGAGACTGTGACTCCCCCCCAAAAAAGTGTCTGAGATGCCATACATCATCATTCCTTTGGTTCTCAAAGGCATTGTCAGTTTTTCAATTAAAGCACAGAGCTCCCCTGAGAAGGTTCACAGCTTAAGCTCTTAGCAACAGCCAGCAGTTGTTTATTGTGTGGTTTCTATCCAGGGACTTAGAGAACACACTGAGGATGTAAAGGAAGGCCAGGCCAGCTTCCCAAGTTGGTCCAAGACTAGATCATCATAAGCGCCAAGAGCCAAGATTTAATAAACACACATGTAGTAACAATGATCATTAACTTGGAAATCTCAAACTCTATTTGCTTTTTTTGTTGTTGGTGTTGAGTCAGGATCTCACTCTGTCACCCAGCCTGGAGGGCAGTGGCACAATCACAGCTCACTCAATCAGCCTCCTCCTGGGTTCAAGGGATCCTTCCGCCTCAGCCTCCTGAGCAGCTGGAACTACAAGCGCATGCCACCACACCTGGCTAATTTATTTTTATTCTTTATTTTTGTAAAGAGGAGATCTTCTTGTGTGTTGCCTAGGCTGGTCTTGAACTCCTGGGCTCATGCAATCCTCTCGCCTCAGCCTCCCAAAGTGCTGGGATTACAGATGTAAGCCACCATGCCCGGCCTATATTTTCAACTTAGTGAGACCTTGTCTCCACCAAAAAAAAAAACAACGTGTTCATTAATAAAATGAAGAGTCCTGTCTTCCCCATAGGGTTGGAGGTCAGAGCCACCCATTCTGAGGTCAACTGTTTCTTATCTGTGAAATGAGATATTACCTAGGTTAAGAGATGCAAATGAGATAAATTGTCTATAGAACTATGGCCAGGGCTTGACATAAACAATACATATTAGTGGATTTTCTCTCCCTTTGTTGATTATAGTTGACTTTCTTCCTGCAGTGCTATTTGTGTGCTAACACCGTGTTTTATTCCACAGAGTAATTAGAGCTGTGTTGTTAATATGAATTTAGAGATCTGTCCATCAAAGCTCATTTAAGAGGGTGGATGCAGTGGCTCACACCTGCAATCCCAGCATTTTGGGAGGATTGTGTGTTACCAACCGCGGCAACATAGTGAGACCTCTACAAAAAATTTAAAAGATAAGCCAGGTGTGGTGGGTGTGCCTGTAGGCCCAGCTACTTGGGAGGCTGCGGCAGAAGGATCTCCTGAACCCAGAAGGTTGAGGTTGTGAGCTGTGATGTGCTGCTGTACTCATAACAAAACAAAAGAAAAAAGTATTTAAGGCCTCCTCCATTGGGCAGGGCCTATACCGTGCCACACGGTGTGTGCTCTTGACATGCGGAAATATGCTAACATAAAACAAAGGATCAGGGTGACACATATTCTTTATGTGTTTTTATTTTGTATACCACTGAGATAGTGCTCATTGGGTATTAACTCCTTTCATTCCCTTATGATTCCATCTGGTAAATTCTATTATTATCTTGAGAAAACCGAGGCACTGAGAGGTAAATCATTTCCTGAGATCACCGCACTAGCGTAAGTCGGGAAGCCAGTGCAGCAAGATAGGTGAATGGGTACAAAGACACAGTTCGTAGATGAGAAAAGATCAGTAGCATTTCATAGATCAGTATTTCATAGCATTTCATAGATCAGTAGGCTGACTCTACTTTACAATAATCTTTACAATAATTTATTGTAAAGATAAAATCACTTTGGGAGGCCAAGGAGGAAGGCTCTTTTGAGCCCAGGAGTTAAAGACCAGCCTGGGTAACATAGGGAGAACTTGTCTCCACAAAATACATATTTAAAAAATTAGCTGAGTGTGGTGATGCATGCCTATAGTCCGAGCTACTCAAGAGGCTGGGACGGGATCACTTTAGGCCAGGAGGTCGAGCTTGCCGTGAGCCAGGATCACTCCACTGCACTCAAGCCTGGGCGACAGAGTGAGACTCTGATTCAAAAAAAAGAGAGATAAAATCAGAAACATGTCTCTAGCTTAAAGAAAAGACAAATATTTAAGCCCATGGATATCATAATTAAACTGATTTGATTTTTACAATTATGTGAATGTATTAAATTATAATATGTACATCTATTATGTGTCAATAAAAAAAAAAAGTGAAGCCAGCCACGATTTAAAGTAGACATTCTGACTCCAGAGTTGGGGCTGTTGACAACTGCTGTGCTGTGTGTGCTTGTGTGAGTGCACATATGGGGGGTGGGGACCTCACTTTCCATCATGCTGACTCTCGCCGTCCTTGCAAATGTGTGATGGTCAAGCTTTGTAAACACTTCTTAGTGTAATCAGTCAAATATGGAACTATACAGATCCATGTGGTCAGGAAAGACGGGGATTGGATTTTTTTTTTTTTTTTTTTTTTTTTTGAGACAGAGTCTCACTCTTTCACCCAGGCTGGAGGCAGTGGTGCGATCATAACTCACTGTAACCTCTTTCTTTTTTTTTTGAGTTGGAATCTCACTTCGTCGCCCAGACTGGAGTCCAGTGGCCGCTCCCGGCCACCGCAGCCTCGACCTGCTGGGCTCCAGCGATCCTTCCGCCTCAGCCTTCCAAGTAGCTGGAATTACAGGCACACGCTACCACGCCCAGCTAATTTTGATTTATTGTAGAGATGAGGTCTTGGCAAGTTGCCCAGATGGGTCTCGCACCCGCGGGCTCAGGCAATCCAGTCACCTCAGCCTCCCAAAGCGCAGGATTACAGGCTGAGCCACTGAGCCCGGCTAACTCACTGTAATCTTAACCTCCTGGACTCAGGCGATCCTCCCACCTCAGCTCCCTGAGTAGCTGGGACTACAGGTGTGTACCACTGTGCCCAGCTAATTTTTCTTTTTTTTTTTTTGAATTGGAGTCTCACTCTGTCGCCCAGGCTGGAATGCCATGGCATGCTCACGGCCACCCCAGCATCAACCTGCTGGGTTTCAGCGATCCTTCTGCTTCAGCCTTCCAAGTAGCTGGAACTACAGGCGTGTGCTACCATGCCTGGCTAATTTTTTATTTATTGTAGAGACAAGATCTTGCCAAGTTGCTTGGGCTGGTCTCAAACCCGGGCTCAGGCAATCCACTCACCTCAGCCTCCCAAAATGCTGGGATTACAGGCTGAGCCACCGAGCCTGGCCAACCCAGCTAATTTTTCTAACTTTTTTTTTTGGTAGAGAAGGGGTCTTACTGTGTTGCCCAGGCTGGTCTCTAACTCCTGGGCTCAAGCAATCCTCCCTTTTCAGCCTCTCAAAGTGCTGGGGTTACAGGTGTGAGCCACCCCTATTTTTTGCCATCCTCCACTAATGAGTATTTCTGTGGTGATGAAATTGTGTTGGGTTGGAATCAAAACAGGAGCAAAATGGAGCTTTCTGTGGGGGTAGGAGTGGGGGAAGAGCCTTTGGGGTGGTGCTGTCTTGAAATGTGAACCACTCGGGTGATTTCAGTTTGCTCCTTGTCTGCTCACTTCCTTTTAGCAATGAGCTGGTAGGTGTCAGTCACTCTTGTTGACTTGGCCACTGGAGCAACACTGGAAGACATCAGGGTACCTCTAGGATTTTCTTAAAATGACGTGTATCTCATTATCTCATCAAAGGGAAAAGATGTGTTTCTCAACCAGTTGGTAAGCTTGGAATACCCTCAGGGTTCTGTGTGAGCAGGTAGCAACAGGAACACGGTTTCAGTGGCCTGGTTGTCACCTGGCCAGTAGTTAATAAGAATGACCTGGGTGGTTGCATTTCTTTGTTAAGCTTTAGGTCAAGATCTGTCTCCTTGAAAATGAATACTATCCCTTCTTTTTTTTTCTTAACAATTTTTTATAAATGGAGACAGAGCCTCACTATGTGACCCAGGCTAGTCTCAAACTCTTAGCCTCAAGCATTCCTCCTACCTTGGTCTTCTAAAGTGGTAGGATTACAGGCAGGAATCACCATGCCCAGCATATAATATCCTTTCTTGTTATAGAATATTCTACTTTTTTTTTTTTTAGTTGGAGTCATGCTCTGTCATCCAAGCTGGAGTGCAGTGGCATGATCACAGCTCACTGCAACCTCAACCTCCTGGACTAGGGTGATCCTTCCACCCCAGCCTCCTGAGTGGCTGGGATTAGAGGCATGTGTCATCACACCTGGCTAATTTTTAAATTTTTTTTGTGAGATAACATCTTGCTGTATTGCCCAGGCTGGTCTTGAACTCCCAGGCTAAAGCCATCTTCCCACCTCAGCCTCCCAAAGTGCTGGGATTATAGGCATGAGCCACTATGCCAAGCCTAGAACATTGTACTTACAAATAAATAAGGTTTTAAAACTATGAAGAACTGGATTCACCTATTTAACCAGATCCCTCATTGTTTTAGAACTTTTATTTTATTTTATTTTATTTTATTTATTTATTTTATTTGAGTTGGAGTCTCACTCTGTCGCCCAGACTGGAGTGCAGTGGTCACTCCCGGCCACCGCAGCCTCGACCTGCTGGGCTCCGGTGATCCTTTCACCTCAGCCTTCCAAGTAGCCGAAATTACAGGCGTGCGCTACCACGCTCGGCTGATTTTTGATTTATTGTAGAGATGAGGTCTCACCAAGTTGCCCAGGCGAGTCTCAAACCTGCGGGCTCAGGCAATCCACTCACCTCCCAAAGTGCTGGGATTACAGGCTGAGCCACCGAGCCTGGCCGCTTTAGAACTTTTATTATGGCATTGCTGTGAGCACATATTTTCAGATAGACACTCTGAGGCGGGAAGAGGGAAGGAAAGATGTTCCCTGCCCTAAGCATCTGTTTGTTCTCTCGTTCCCAGGGCTGCTGGCTTACAACAGGTGCCTGTTTTTATTAGAGAATTCCACAAGGGAGAGTGTGTTCGCTGAGACTCTCATCCTAAAATGATGTGGGAGAGTTACAAAATATGCAAGCCCAGTATAATAATCTAGAAGAGAAGCCGGGTGTGGTGACTCACACCTGTAATCTCACCATTTTGGAGGCTGAGGTGAGAGGATTGCTTGACTCTAGAGTTCGAGACCAGCCTAAGCAATACAGCAAGACCTGTGTTTTCAAAAAATTAAAAAAAAAAAAAATTTGCTGGGTGTGGTGGCTCACTTTGGGAGGCAGAGGCCAGAGGATTGCCTGAACCCATGGATTGGAGATCAGCTTGGGCAACTTGGTGAGACCTTGTCTCTAAAATAAATAAATAAATAAATAGCTGGGTTTGGTGGCACGTGCCTATAGATTCAGCTACTTGGAAGGCTGAGGCAGAAGGACGGTCTGAGCCCAGCAGGTCGAGGCTGCGGTGGCTTTAAGTGTGCATTGCACTTCAGCCTAGGTGACAGAGTGAGACTCCAACTAAAAAAAAAAATTATCTGGGTATGGTGGCACATACCTATCACTCCATCTACTTGGGAGGCTGAGGCAGAAAGATTGTCTGAGCCCAGGAGGCCGAGGTTGTGGTGAGCCATGTTTGTGCCACTGCACTCCAGCCTGGGTGACAGAGTGAGATCCTGTCTCAATCATCATCATCTAGAAGAGACGCTTTCATATCAAGATGATTTTTAATTATTTTTTGTGGAAAACTGTGTTTTACAATATCATGATACAGATCTATCCTTTCAGTTAGTTCTATAGAGAACTATACCTATCTTAAAAGCCCAAATTTGAATTTTAAAATTTGTAATTTGTGGCTTATTTAAAGCTTATAAGTAGAAAGTTTGGGTAGAAAGCAAACAATATTCACAAGTTCAAGGCATTGTTGCTTAAACTGAAGACAATAAAGATTAATTAATTCATGGACCCATCAATTCAATAAGTACTTATGTTGTACGCTAAGACTCAACACTTCAAAAGCAGATTTTTTTTTCTGCATAACACCATTTCTCTATTCGATCACTAAAATTCCTTTAAGAAAAAAATGCAATAGGTTAAGGTTATTAAGAGAATCAGGTAAGTCTATATATGTTGACATACAAATACATTTATTTCACGTAATACGTATATATGATACATTTGATGAATATTTACCATAATTGTTATGCAAAACCCTGAGACTTTATTTTTCTTCTTCTTTTAAGATGTATTAAACCAAGAAGAAATCGGCAATTATATAAATATGAGCTCAAGTCTAGATTTTAGTTCATTTAATACCCCAGCTTTGAAACAAAACCCCCCAAATTATATACCATCACGAAATTATAGCACTTTTTGAGGAAGTACATACAGGTTAGCATGTACCTATTCCACCACACACCAGAACACTTAAGCAGTTTTCCTATTTTTTTCACATAGGTAAAGCCTGGCTGAAGTCCATTTGCTAGGTTAATTTCAAAAATTACTTCCCTTCTAAAGATCCTGTCTACATTCCAGATGGCCCTGTGCCAACAACCCTTTACTTCAAATGTGACTTAAGTAATCTTTGTAAGCAGGCAGAAGCATTGTCTATTTTTCCTCCCTCCTGACATACTTAGAAATGTGACATCTTGCTGGGCACGGTGGCTCATGCCTGTAATGCTAGTACTTTGGGAGGCAGAGGTGGGAGGATCACTTAAGACTAGCCTGGACAACATAGTGAGATTCATCTCTACAAAAAAAAAAAAAAAAAGATTAGCCAGGCGGGTGGTATATGCCTATAGTCCCAACTATTCTGGAGGTTTGAGCCCAGAATGTCTTGGCTGCAGTGAGCTGTGATGGTGCCACTGCACTCTAGCCTGGGTGACAGAGTGAGAAAAAAAAATAAACAACTTTTGGCATTCCAGTCAAGCCAACCTTCTTTCTTTCAGGGATTTGAACAACACAGCGAAGTGAATCCTGCAAATGACTGAACAGGCTGCAGAAAGACATGCGTAACTGACCAAGGGATCTCCGGGAAGGAGAATGCGGCTTTCCTCAAAGAAGCTGTCCCCTAGGAATCTCAACTTTTCCAAAATTAGTAGAGTCGCCAGCCTCTGCTGGAGAGAAGGCTGGGCATCAGTCTGTGCTGTCCTCGCCCATGGACTCTTATTCATGGGCCCCAGGGAGGGAGATGCATATTATCCTGTTAACAACATGAGGCATTAAGCAAGAGAAATGCACCTAGTAGAAATAACCACCACTGGGATCGCAGTTCTCGTCTGCAGTCAGGCTGAAAGTTACATGTGAGCTCCTGAGAGATGGGTGTTAAATGCAATCATTTTTTACCGGTCTTGCAATGGTGCGGATGTGTGTGTCTCATGTCCTTTCTGTAGCAGGCGATGCCCAGGCTGAGGCAGAGAGTTTACATGGCAGGAAGACTTCCCTCTGATGTGGCAAAAGAAAGAAAAGAGGGCAGAAACCATTGCTTCAGAGAGTCATCCAGAGGCGAGAGAGGCGTGTTAAGGAGACTCTGAGACAGAACTCAGGGAAAGGATGACTTGTTTGTTGAAGCCATTGGCTCAGTACTGGGGAGGCTTCAGACATATACTTCCATTCTGCAAACACTGCTAGACACATTCTGTGTGTCAAAAACTGTACTAAGTGGCCAGGAATCAAGATGAGTTGGGCATAAGCCCTTTCCTCAGGGGGTTCAGATCTGGGTAATCTAATATGAAGATTCTTCAGGAGCGTATGATAGAATGGTAGCAGGGTTACCACTATTTTTTGTTTGTTTTGAAACTGGGTCTCATTCTGTTGCCCAGGCTGGAGTGCAGTGGCACGTTCACAGTTCACGGTAGCCTCGACCTCCTGGACCCAGGTGATCCTTCTACTTCAGCCTCCCGAGTAGCTGGGACTACAGGCGCACACACCACCATGCCTGGATAATTTATTTTTTATTTTTGTATAGATAAGGTCTTGCTATGTTGCCCAGGCTGGTCCTGAACTCCTAGCCTCAAGCGATCCTCCCGCCTCTGCCTTCCCAAAGTGCTGGGATTATAGGTGTGAGCCAGCAAGCCTGGCCAACAACTGATATTATTATTGTCCTTCAACTTTTTTTTTTTTAGAAAATAAGGGGATACTGTAGCTCAGTGTTTTTGAAACCTTGTTGGTTATGAGGTGATGAGGTATTGGAACTGGGGTTGCCTTTTTAAACTTTCATGTTGCTGTTTTTCTCTTTGCTATGGGTGGACATGTGAGTTTATCTTAGGAGGTAGATTCTTTGGGAATTCCCTTCTATTCCCCTCGCTGTCTGTCAAGCTGGAATCTCACAGCTTGGTCATAGCAGTGCTGTGGGGAACTAGGAGGGGAGGTGTCAATGCAGCTGACCTGGATGCAGCTGCTGTGGAGGGCACGGTAGTCAGGAACAAAATGGCCAACTGAGGGGACAAGAGACAACAGGGAGCCATGTGTAGATGCGTTAGTATTCCCTGGAACATGCAGGAAGATTTTGGGAGAGAAACTGGATGATGTCTGGACTTTGAGGTTGTAGAGCGTGTGTGTCCATGGCTTCCTGCCTCTCAGCCCCAAATTCACCCTTTTTGCCTTCCTTGAAAAATGGATCTGGGCCCTTTTAAATAATTGCCTGCGCTAGCTGGCTTGTTGTTTGGCTCTGTTGGTGGAGGATGGGAGAGACACGTAAGAGGACAGTTTTACCTCCTGGTTGCCATGTTCTTGTTCAGCAGACTCCTGTAGTTTGGGTGATGTCCCCAGAAGCACCCAGCAGCCACCATCCCCTCCCTTCTTTTTTTTTAAATTTAAGTTGGTGGCCTTACTTTGTTGCCCAGGCTGGAATGCAGTGACACAATCATGGCCCACAGCACCCTTGACCTTCTGAGCTCAGGTGATCCTCCTGCCTCAGCCTCCTGAGTAGCTGGGATGACAGGTATGAGCTGCCATGCCCAGCTCATTTTTTGCTTTTTTTGTAGAGACAAGGTCTCACTATGTTGCTCAGGCTGGTCTCAAACTCCTGGGTTCAAGCACTCCTACTGCCTTGGCCTCCCAAAGTACTGGGATTACAGGCATGAGCCACTGTGCCTGGCTCCAGAACCCTGCTTTTGTAGGCAACTTTGCAGCGACGTGCCTCTATGGGATGCCTCCCTATGAACAGCTTTTCGCACATCCTAGAGGGTAGATATCCAGCAAGTTCTCAAGGGTGGATTTCTAGCAAATTCCCCTGACAGGACACCAATGGTGTCATTGACTTCTCTGCCATTTAGTGAGCCATGGCTGTGCCCTCCCCACCAGGGTCTGGATCTTACTCCAGGGCAAGGGGGGGTGCTCACCTTTGGGTGTACTATCTCAGCCCTGGAGTAATGATTGCCCTTTAAATTCTTATATCTGCTTGTAACATGGTAACCCGAAACCTGAGAGGGCGAGCGAGCATGATGTTCTTTACCTATTTCAGAAGTCACCCAGAGGTCCAGCAGGGAAAGGCATTGTTTATTAGAACTTACAGGAGGCACTGATGGCAGCCGGTGGGTGGAGAAAGATCCACGCCTTGGGATGTTACAGCCAGCAGTTTTCAAATCAAGTAATTAATTATTCAAATTGCTACACGGTGTTTACAGTTACAGTGAGCAAGGGTGCCACCCACCTTGTTCTTGTCTCTGAGTCTCCATCAGCTGCATCCTGTCACTCATTACTGGAAATGTGTGTGTCTTTCGGTCTCAGCCAGAGGCTACTGGGGGTGGGGTGGGGGTGAGGGGCGTGGCAGGGTGCTTCGGAGTGGGAGGGTGAAGCGGGGTAGGGGGAAGGAAGGATAAAAAAGCCAGGTAGAGGGGAAAAGAGTCTGTGTTCGGACAATTACCTCATACTGCTCTTCCAATTCTCTTTATTTTTTACTAACTAGTCAATCCCTCATTAGTCCCAATCTGTTATAGTTCATAATTTGTGATATTAAACTTTCATTGTTTAAGTTGCATGTGATTTCTCCCTCTTGGTTGGACCCAGACTGACACACATAGGACAGGGACTCAGACACTATGTACTTGGTGTATCAAGGGATGTTGGAGCCTTCTGGATTATATGCATTTTTCCAAATTTGTATAACATACATATTACTTTTTTTTTTTTTTAAGTTGGAGTCTCACTCTGTCGCCCAGACTGGAGT
>NW_007249777.1:400020-402399 GCF_000164805.1 Carlito syrichta
CGCTCACCTCAGCCTCCCAAAGGCGCAGGATGACAGGCTGAGCCACCGAGCCCGACACATATTACTTTTATAGTAAAAAAATTTTTTTAAGTTGTTTGAAAAAATGCAATACAAGAGGCTTGATGTGGGGGTTTATGCCTGCAATCCCAGCACTTTGGGAGGCCAAGGTGGGAGGATCACTTGAGCCCGAGAGTTTGAAACCAGCCTAGGCAACAGAGTGACACCTTGCCTCCACAAAACAATAAAAAAAATTAGCCAGGCATGGTGGCACATGCCTGTAGTCCCAACTTCTTAGGAGGGTACTGAGGTGGAAGGATCACCTGAGCCCAGGAGGACAAGGCTGTGGTTAGCCTGGGTGACAGAGTGAGACCTCTGACTCAAATTTAAAAAAAAGAAAGAAGAATGTAATAAAATAAGCCAGAAGGATAAACACATACCCAGAAGCCCCCCAGCGTGGTAGGCCCGTGTCAGAAGTAAGTAGGGTCAAGGGGGAGAAGTTCCTTAAAGATGGTGATGCTGGGGTTGAGTGTGGAGGGGTGAGTGGCGGGTGGAAGCATTTTTCCAGATGGTGCCATGTGTGAAGGACATGGAGACAGCACCAGGGGAGAGCCAGTGTAGTGGAGGGGCCAGCCACTGCTGATTCAGTGTGTGTGCAGAGCCAGTGGTGGCATGATGGACAGCAGGCAGGTCTGTCTGACCCCAGCAAAGCCTTGAGGCATCATTTTTTCTTCTTGTTTTGAGACAGGGTCTCACTTTTGTCACACAGACTGGAATGCAGTGGTGCAATTATGACTGCAGCCTCGAATACCTGGGCTCAAGTGATCCTCCCACCTCAGCCTCCTGAGTCACTGGGATTACAGGCATGTACCACCATGCCCGGCCAGTTTTTCTTTTTGTAAAGATAGGGTCTCACTATGTTGCCCAGGCTTGTCTAGAACTCCTGACCTCAAGGGGTCCTCCTGCCTTGACCTCCCAGAGTGATGGGATTACAGGGGTACACCACTAAGTCTTTATTTTGAAACTGGGGGTGTGTTTGGGAAGGTTGATTCCATTTGTCTGACTATCGGTTCTCCACTGATCTCCAGCTACCTTGGCATTTAACCGACCAAGGAAGGGTCCTAGCTATTGCTTACTGAAATCCAGCGCTGGCCACACTTCCCACCTGGGTGCTAGAAGATGTGGAGATTCAGGATCCCTGTAGGGGTAGCTTTGGTTGCAGGACTTAAGCATGGCTGTGCTGGACTCTTAGATTGCAGGGAGGGGTGGGTGGGTGCTTCCCTCATGCCTCACTTGGGGTAGGATTTGCATGTCTGCACTCCAGCCCTGGCAGTTTCCTTCTCATTTGGTTTCTCAGTCATCTCCCCTAAGGAAATCCCCCACATCCAGGCCTGTCTCGGCTGCTGCTGGGAAGACCCACAGGTCACCATCTTCCCCTCTCTCTCCCTTCAGGGCAGAGCCTTTGCAAAGACGGTAGGGCGATTCTAGGAACTTGGCATCTAGGCAGCCTTCATTCCTGCTTCTCCTCTGTCCTCACCCTTCCCATCATCCAGGCCCACGGGGTCACTCGGTTTTCCTTAATAAAACCGGCAGCTTTTCCATCTGCAAAGTCCAAATTCTGGTGGACCCTCAGGTTTCAATTCAATAGTCACCTCTGCCTTTAAGCCACCTCCATGTCGACCCTCCTCTCAAAAGGGTAAGGAGGCCAGAGTGCTAGCTCATGCCTGGCAAGCCCCAGCGTTTTGGGAGACTGAGGAGGAGAATATCTTGAGGCCAGGAGTTTGAGACCAGCCTGAGCAACATAGTGAGAGACCCTCCCTCCCCCCTATTCCCATCTCTATAACAATAATAAAAAAAAATTAGCCTCCTATAGTCCTCTAGTCCCAGTACTTGGGAGGCTGAGGTAGGACGATGGCTTGAGGTCAGGAGTTTGAGGCTGCCGTGAATTATGATTGTACTACTGCACTCCAGCCTGGGCGACTGAGACCGTCTCTAAAAGAAACAAATACAAAATTTAAAAAGTGAGGGGAGGAGATGAGTAGTCTCTCCAGCCATGGAGACTCCAGCTTCTGTTCTCCGTTTAAGGACGCGGGGGAAAGTCGTCATTACTGTAACTCTTTGGAAAGAGACTGAGTCGCGTCCGTGGAGGCGGGTGGAGCCCCTGGCTCCTGGCAGGTGCGGACTCGATGTTTCTGGAGTTGTTTTCGTTAGTTGGGAAGTCCCAAAGGACATTCCGGGGATGAGGTGGGGGACAGTCCCGGCCGCGGCAGAGAGGAGCCAGCAACCGGGTCGCGTTCCGGCCCTCCCCGGGGCGTCCTTGAGGCGGAGAGGGGCGAGGAGGGGTGGGGTCCGGGGCGGACCAGGAGGCGGGGCCAGAACGGG
>NW_007249777.1:403249-410357 GCF_000164805.1 Carlito syrichta
CGAAGCGCGACTGCACGAGGTCGTTTCTCTCCAAGAAACCGTGGAGCTGAAGAGGGACACGCCTCCGTGCCTCTTCCTACTTTTTACACTAGAAAAATAGGGTGACTATTTAAGCGGGAGGCGGCTGCAGGATCCCGAAGGCGATTTCATTTCTGCCCCTCTCTGCGGTGTCCAGGCGCGAGGCTGCCGGGTGACATCCTAGACACCCCGGCTTGTGGTAGGCCCTGGGGTCTCGCCTCTGGGTGACGGGCGCCTTCTCGCTTCCGCTTCCTCGGTGCTTCTGCCCTCCTTATTGTGACAGGTGACACCTGTCTCTCTCCGGTTCTCTCTCCAACAGATTTAAACCAGGGCGTCTCTCAAATCTGACCGCGTTTTTTGCAGGTGCAGATCATACGCTATAAATATTTCAGTCCTAGGCTCTGGAGGAAAAAAAAAAGTGTCACTTGTGAGCCTTCTAATTTGAGTACAGTCAGTGGACCTTGTGCACAGAGGCACTTAGAAATATCACCCGGTGCTCTTTAAGATGTGTGTCCTAAGAAGGGTCGTGTGAAGATTGGTGCAGTTCTTACATTTTTGTTCCATTGGATTTTTACGTACTCGGCTTATAGGAAAATAAAAGTTGCGCTAAAGTTAGGGTAGCAGAGATTTGTTGTGATGGGTAAATGTAAAAAAATGTGGCCAGTGGATTGAAGAAGAGCTGATTGTTTTGCAGTTGCAAAACAAGCCCCTGAGGCGCTCAGATCAGATTTCAGGACCTTCAGGTGCTTTGTGAGATGCCTTGATCACATGGCACCCGCTTGCCTTTCCAGGTGCAACCAACGGCCTTTCCTGGCCTCCCTACCATCTGCCCCCTCACAGAGAACAGACACACACTGCCTGCTCCAGACACGTCATGTCACACTACATGCAAGGCGTCGTTTCCAGATCATAATCTGGAATAAATGAACGCTCTACTTCCACTGTTCTTACTCCTCTTGTCCATCTGTTGGTTACCCACACATCCTCCTTGTATCAGTCAAACGCCTTCTCTAGGAGGTGCTCCTTTCTCTCTGTCTCTGAACAGAGTCAAGCTCTTCCTCTTCCAGTAGCCAGTGCCTACTAGATCATGTCTTTATTTGGACCCATCTGGCCGTGCTACCTTGTACAGTTGTGCAGGTTGGCCACTGCACAGGGCTGTCTTGTCCCAGGCAAGTGGAGGCTGAAATCTAGTTCACACTCAACTTGCCCAGCCTTTGTTGTACTCCTCTCCACTGGAAGAGGATGCATTTTGCAAATCCCCCAAAAGTACAGTATGGGTCAGTAGTGACCCTGACAAAGCCCTCCGGCTCTCAGCATCTGTCCCTGCAACTGATGAATTAGGAGCTCAGTTAAGTTTCCTTGAATGAGTGAGAAAGGAAAGGATATTTTCTTTTCTTTTTTTTTTTTTGAGTCGGAGTCTCCCTCTGCTGCCCAGGCTGGAGTGCAATGACATGCTCACAGCCACCGCAACCTCGACCTACTGGGCTCAGGTGATCCTTCCACCTCAGCCTTCCAAGTAGCTGGAACTACAGGCACACACCACCATGCCTCGCTAATTTTTTTATTTATAGTAGAGATGAGGTCTTGCCAAGTTGTCCAGGTTGGTCTCGAACTTGTAGGCTCAGGCAGTCCTCTCACCTTGGCCTCCCAAAGTGCTGGGATTACAGGTGTGAGTCACTGCACCCAGCAAGAAAGGATTGGTTTGTTTGTTGAGTTGTAGTCTCACTCTGTCGCCCAGGCTGGAGTTCCTTGGCACACTCATGACCACTCCAGCGTCCACCTCCTGGGCTCTGGTGATCCTTCTGCTTCAGCCTTCCAAGTAGTCAGAACTACAGGCGTGTGCTACTGTGCCCAGCTAATTTTTGATTTATTGTAGAGATGTAGTCTTGCCAAGTTGCCTGGGCTGGGCTTGAACCTGCAGGCTCAGGCAGTCCACTCACCTCAGTCTCCAGAGTGCTGGGATTACAGGCTGTGCCACCAAACCTGGCCAAGAAAGGATTGTTTCTAATGAAGTCTAGAAAGAAGAGTCTGGGGGCAGATTTTTTGTGTAACCAGTATAAAGAAATGTGTTCTTGTTTGTCTTATGTCTGTTCAAGGGATGCTTAGACATGTCTCCTTGCTTACAGGGAAGAACTTAAGAGTGTGAGTTTATGGGTGGGCACCAGGGATTTGTGTCAACAGGTGGTAGGCCTCCTCAGCGACCTTTCGAGGCACTAAAGTTGGCATGTCTCATTGTGATTTGCTGAGAGAGATGAGGGGCAGGAAGCATGACAGGAAAGTCAAGCAATTTGCTCAAATAAATGTGTCCTAGTAAACTGCATTAAAACTGTCATTTTGTATACAAGTTAAGTCACCCTAGGGTGACATATAATAGGGTTAAACTAAAAAAGTCAGAAGAGAAAGTTTTGAGTCTGGTTTATTTAGGTTCTTCCATGAGATCAGCACTTAAAACCATACCTTACTCATGAAAATTTCCACTTCCTATAGGTGTGATTTGCAAGCTAGATTGGCTGCAAGAGTCTTAAAATGCTCCAAATTTGTACATAGTTAAAAGCTTCTAACAGTTTGTGGAGGCCGGGCGTGGTGGCTCACCCCTGGAATTCCAGTACTTGGAGAGGCAGAGACGAGAGGATTGCCTCAACTCACAGGTTCGAGACCAGCCTGGGCAACTTGGCAAGACCTCATCTCTACAATAGATCAAAAAAAATTAACTGGGCATGGTGGCACACGCCTGTAGTTCCAGCTACTTGGAAGACTGAGGTGGAAGGATCACCTGAGCCTAGCAGGTTGAGGCTGCGGTGGGCGTTGAGTGTGCCACTGCATTCCAGCCTGGGTGACAGAGTGAGACTCCAACTAAAGAAAAAAAAATTTGCGGGGTGATCTGGGGTATCTTTCAAGCTACCACAAATATAGGGGTCACCTCACAAAAATGTATGAAAGTGTGGTATAAAATTATATACTTGTAGATGTCACAGAACTTGCCAGTTGTATGGAATCCTGGAATCTGTAGGATTCATGGCATTGGAATAACTTTAAGGATAATATGGATCACTTCTTGCATTTTATGGGTAGGGAAACTGAGTCCCAGGAACTTGTCCAGGATCACTGAGCGTTTGTAGGGGCATAGCCCGGGGGAGCGCTCAGATTTCCTGGCTTCTGGTTCATTGCTTTTTATCCTAGTATCTATAAACACGGCCTTCTGGCTGGGCGCAGTGGCTCAAGCCTGTAATTTCAGCACTTTGGGAGGCCAAGTTGAGAGGAGTGCATGAGCCCAGGGGTGCGAGACCTCATGTCTACAATAAATAAAAAAATTAGTCGAGCGTGGTAGTGTGCTCCTGTAGTTCCGGCTACTTGGAAGGCTGAGGTGTAAGGATCGCGGGAGCCCAGCAGGTTGACGCTGGGGTAGCTGTGAGCGAGCCGTTGCACTCCAGCCTGGGTGATGGAGTGAGACTCCGACTCAAAAAATAAAGCCTTCTGTGTCTTCACTTCGTTGGCTTCAGCTCGGAAATCTTGAGGGTATAAGACTAAATGAGAGCTCAGGAGAAGAGCAGGTATCCAGCACCAAACATAGTGTCCAGTGTGAAGCATATGTGATAATTATTTGCGGAATGGAGGAATGAGTGAGCCAACCAGTTGATAGTTTCCTCATTTAAAGTAATTGATATGAAACAAGCCAAAGTCCTTTGGAGTCCATGAGAGTGGAATTTGCCCTGTGTGTTTGTATTCCCTAAATGCAATAAAAAGTATTGGATAAATCTCATGGAAGAGGGGGTATCAAACATGTTAGACATGAAATGGGAAAGATAATTTTTATTCCTGTCTACATTGTTTTCTGTAAGAGAAGCTACAACTCCTGACAGAAAGGCATAACGAGAAAGCCTAGGATTTGGAATCAGCAGTATCTGTCTGAAAAGGAGTATTGATTCTGCAGTTTATAAACAACACCAGACTCAGGTTCTTCATGTAACCTCCCAAGTCAGAGTTGTTAGAAGGATCAAATGAGCTCCCCTACATGAAAGCACTTTACAAACTTTGGAACAATACACAATAACAAATGAGTTGGAAGCTGCTGCAGTACTAACAGTTGGGTCTCTCTGCACACGTCCTCTCATTTATTCATACTCTGGATAAAAAAAGCGAGGCTTTTGTGGAATTTTTTTTAGGAAGAAGCCCAGGCTTAAACAGCTCTCCGTAATGTGGAGCAAGTGTTGAGTGAGCCCCCACAGTGAGTATGTTAAGAACTGTTAAGCTCTGATCATGGTGGTCAGTGAAAGAAATGACTTCAAACGGAGAAGAAAAGCCAGTGTCTTTAAGTGACACAAAAGCTTAAGTTTTGGGCAGACGAATGATAGGTCAGATTTGCACTTTATTTTATTTATTTATTTTTATTTTTTGTAGAGATGAGGTCTCTCTGTTTTGCTCAGACTATTCTCGGACTCCTGAGCTCAGGCAATCCTCTTGCCTTGGCCTCTCAAAGTGCTGGATTACAGGTGTGAGCCACCATGCCTGGCCTATAGATTTGCATTTTAAACCTGTTCCTCTTCAGATTGCTATGAGTGGTTTTAGGGAAGCAAGTCAGGCAGAAAGAAGGTCACTGTAACAGTGTAGATGATCGACGTGACAATAGTAGTGGGGATAGGCTGGGCATGGTGGCTTATGTACTCTCAGCATTTTGGGAGACTGAGGTGAGAGGATTGCCGGACAGCCTGGGCAATATAGCAAGACCCCTATCTCTAACTAAAAAAAAAAATTTAAAAGACTAAAATAGTAGTAGGGACAGAAAAGGAGGAAGATTTCAGAAACATAAAGGAAGTAGAATGAATTTGACAATTGAGAGGATGTAGAGGCCAGAGAGACTTACATCCATGAAGGCTAGCACCCACACAGTGACACAGAAGAAGGCTGGGACCTGTGGATCCCTCACCCGAGTTCACCCCGTTTGTTGCTTCACAGCTGAGATTGGGCACCAGGTCTGTCTGGCCACTTAGGCCCTGTACTCTTCATCCTAACTCAACTGTTAGCGTTCCCGTAACTATAGATGAATGAAGGATTTTAATAAAAGTCATCTAGAATCTGAAAGCTTTTGCTTCTGTGAGCCGTTTGTCCATAAACTTAAGAAAAAACAAAAAGCTCCCCATCCAAAGTTCTCTCACAGATGGTGAAGGCCAGCAGACATGGGTCGGGTCCTGAAAAGGTTCCTGCCAGGAGCATTCCCCTTTCCTCTCTCTGGTCCTGGGGCCTGAGCTCTGGCTGCTCCTCCCCAGACATTCCATCCAGCTGGAAACTGGTCTGCTTTGTTTTCATTTATGAGGTTTGTAGACTGAGTAACAGAATCAGGGCTGCAACTTTCACCGGTGTTTTCATGGTGTCGGATTACACGGTTTCTTCTAAATTCACAGTTCAATTTCTGAATGTGTCTTTTGGACAGGGTTTTCCCATTGCTCAGTGATTTCTTTGCATTGAAAACAGCATGTAAAACTAGAACTTTGAAGATTCTTTTTCAGTAGTTTAGGAAATGGCACGTTAAGCTTGCAAGTCTTTCCTTATACTGGTGAAAGTTAGGATTCCTACTGACTTTAAAATATAGTGATGAATTTTAGAGCAATACTTAATATTTAAAATTTTAAAAAATTGTTTTGTTGTTCAGTAAAGAGCATTCTATGTCTTAGGATTTTCATCTCTAGAAGGTGGATGACAACAATAACTTCCTCATAAAAGACTGTTTTTCGGGGGCTAGGTACGATGCCTCACACCTGTAATCTTAGTACTTTGGGAGGCCAAGGCAGGAGGATTGCTTGAGCCCAGGAGTTGGAGACCAGCCTGGACAACACAGCAAGAACTTGTTTCTACAAATAATCCAAAACATCCATTTTTCATAAGTGTGGAGCAAGGTCATTACACTGGCTATTTTATTTTTATTTATTTATTTAATTATTTATCAGTCAAGTCTCTCACTATGTTGCCCAGGCTGGAGTACAGTGGCACGATCACGGCTCACCACAGCCTCCAATACCCGGTGTCACATGATCCTCTCACCTCAGCCTCCTGAGTAGCTGAGACTTTTGGAGTGCACCATGATGTCCGGCCTATTTTTGGGGCTTTTTGTGGAGATGAGGTCTCACTATGTTGCCCAGGCTGATCTCGAACTCTTGGGCTCCAAGCAGTCTTCCCATCTTGGCCTCCCAAAGTGCTGGGAATAGACATGAGCCACTGTGCCCGGCCATTATCCTGGATATTCAGAGATCTGGATTCTGGGCAGAAGTCCACCTTTCACTCTCCTGGCAAGTCACCTAAACATTTGCGGACCTGAGTTTCTCAGGGAAAGAATACAATTGCTCTCTGATGGTTCCTGGTATTTTCTGGCAGCTGAGCCATTGGCTTCTTCTCATTCACCTCCCTCTTCAGTTCTGTGCTGAGGTGATGATGGGCAGAGAACAGTCTGCTTCTCCCCAGCCCTCTGGAGCCAGGAAGCTGGCTGAAAACGAGCCTTTGGAAGAGCGCGCCGGTCACAGGAGCTGAGGCTGAGGAAGAGCCCATCTGGAATGCGCCAATATGAACCACGTGCTCACTTGTATTGGTGGCACATTAGAACTTTTTGGAATCAGTGCCTGCTGTTGGAATACATGAAGTTTTGATGAACATTCGCTAAATCAGAAACCAAAATATTTTCCCACTTGTCCATTTTGAGCTTTCCCTTTGGAAAATCTTAATTGTTTTGTGAAACTGTAGTTGTCCTTAGTGACCTTCCCTGGACAACTGTCTGTTGAACTTGTTGGAAGGTGTGTCATGGGAACAAATGACTTCATATTATACATGGTTTAAAAGAAAATCAGAAGCTCACTGACTGGATCCATCCATTCATTTTATGTACATGCAACCCCTGTTAGCAGGGTTTTTTTTTTTTTTTTTTTTTTGAGTTGAATCCACCTTGGGACAACCTGGATATTCTGAACTGAGCTGGTCATGGCTCACTGCAACTTAAACCTCCAGCCTCATTTTAACCTCCTGCCACACCCTCCCGAGTAGCTGGGACTAAAAGCCTGCGCCACCACTCCCGGCTAATTTTTTTATTTTTATTTTTATTTTTGAA
>NW_007249777.1:410377-411772 GCF_000164805.1 Carlito syrichta
TTTTTTTTTGAGTTGGAGTCTCACTGTGTCACCCAGGCTGGAGTGTAGTGGCATGGTCATGGCTCACTGCAGCTTCGACCTCCTGGCTCAGGCGATCCTCCTGCCTCAGCCTCCCGAGTAGCTGGGACTACAGGCCTGCGCCACCACTCCCGGCTAATTTTTTTATTTTTATTTTTATTTTTGTAGAGACAAGGTCTTGCTGTGTTGCCCAGGCTGGTCTCAAACTCCTGGCCTCAGGCGATCCTCCTGCCTTGGCCTCCCAAAGTGCTGGGATAACAGGCATAAGCCACTGTGCCTGACCATTTTTATCTTCTGTGTTGGAATTTGGTTGTTAGAACAAAAGAGTGCTGGTTCCTCAGCTGTTGAGGCTCACTTAAGAGGTTCCTTCCGAAGCTTTCCTCATCGCTTGCCAACACTCATTTTCTCTGAGAGGCAATCTCTCTGCCTCTCCACTCCTAGGGTCCACCCTCCACATGGCCACCTTGCATGTGTGGTGGGTATGTATGTGTCCCTCCTCCTTCCTCTCCTGGCTGGATTTCCTGTTAGTGATATCAAAGTTTTCCTTCCATGGAGCCTGTAATGTGAGATGTTTTGGGACACATGTGACTTTTATCAGTGCCTTCACTTTTCTCCATTCTGATGGATAACAAAGGATGAACTGTTTGCGAGATACTTGTGTGTGCTTGATGGAATTGTTCTTGGTGTTTGTCCAGTTCAAGGCAGTAATCCAGGTAGCCAGCACACCGTACTAAAGATGAAGACAGGATTCCTGGGTTGTGAGTAATTTTGCCAAAAATAGCTGTGTGATCATGAACAAAACATTACATTCTCTCTAGGTCCCTCCTTTCCTCTCCCCTTTCCCCTCTCCTCCTTGCCTCATCCCTCTCTCCCACTTTTTCTTTTCTTTTGACCTGGGAAATGGGGGAAGGTGAGTTTCCTGCGCCCAGCATCTTGCTGGGGCTTTGCATGCATCGTCTCATTTGCGATAGCCAGGCAGTGTTGTTATGCCCATTATGCAAGGAGGAACATGGTGCACAGATATTACAGAATTTGCCTAAGGTTGGGCCTCCCAGCCTCCAGTAATCCCCAGAACACCTGGAAAAAAAAAAAAGAATTTGCCTAAGGTTGCATTGGTTGGGTTACCATTTCTTAATTTGTTACATTGGCTGGCAGGGAGTCTCATTGGACTAAATGATTTTTCAGGGTCCTTTCAAGTATAAAAGTTAGTGCTTCTATGCAGCTATAGAATTTATGAAAGAAAAGCTGGGCTCGGTGGCTCAGCTTGTATGTAATCCTGCGCTTTGGGAGGCCGAGGTGAGTGAATTGCCTGAGCCTGTGGGTTCGAGACCCGCCTGGGCAACTTGGAGAGACCTCATCTCTACAATAAGTCAAAAG
>NW_007249777.1:411811-483884 GCF_000164805.1 Carlito syrichta
AGAATATAAGAAAGAAAAATAAAAAATTTATAAAAATGTAAAAGTAGTATATTTGTCATGTGTTACTGTGCTCGCTGGCATTTGAGCTTGGCTAGTGAACATGATAATGACAGACAGCCATCAACCAACACTGCAAGAAAGGCAGGATGTGCTGCATTAAAAAAAAAATTATTATAGCTATGTGGGTTACAAGTCAGGATTAGCTACACAAGTGGGTTACATGCAGGTGAAGTTTAGACCTCTGCCTGGCACTCACTTCCCCTGGTTTAGGACCGGGTACCCTTTGTGATGCTACACGCCCCCTCCCTCCCTTGTGTTTTATCTTGGTACATCCAGAATGAGTAATTAGGTATTGTTAGTAGGTTATTTTCCGTGAACTTGAGGGCATGGATAATGTGAATTTCAAGACCTTGGGAACTGGAGGAGGTATAGGGGATTTCACTGTTGAACTAGAATTGCCAATGAAGAAATTGAAATAAGATCAGTTCCCTAATGGAGGTGGTGAAGGTGGGGATGTGAAGAGCTGGCCCAGTGTAGAATACTGTAGATCAAATTAGCCACAGAGAACACATGTGAAATAAAGTAGCCACGTACAATATGTGTAGAATAAAGTAGCAACATAGAACACATGTAGAACAGGATAGCCATATAGGATGTGTGTAAAACAAGGGAGCCACAGAGAATACATGTAGAACAGAGGAGCCATTTAGTACAACCATGTAGTACAATATGTGTAGAACAACATAGCCACATAGAATATCTGTAGAACAGAGGAGCCACATACAGTACATTTAGAATAAGGTAGCCACATTGGACCAAGAGCAAAGCACTCTTTGAGCATCAGTAAAATGATGGCATGCTGAGTCTTAATAAGGCAGATTGTAAAGTTAAGCCAGAGGAGAACTTAGAGATATTGAATAAGGCTTCCCTGTAAATCTTCTCTTACATGTGGAGACACTGAAGCCATAGGGGTTCTCAAACTTGAGATCACGTGACTACCCCTTTGGGAGTCTGTTAAAATGCCGATTGCTAGGAATCACTTTCAGGCTTTGATTTCAAGAGTTCTGGAGGGAGGACTAAGAATCTGCATTTTATCAGGCTTTCCCCCCCTCCCCCCGCAGGTATTGCTGTGACTTTTTGGCTGTATTTTGAGAAATTGCCCTAATGGTGGCCAGGCTTGCCCTCTTAGGACAGTCTCAGTGTGCGGGGTGGGGGTGTGTGGGGGGGATGAGATCTAGATCTCTCTTTCCATGATTTTCCTTTGACACGTGCCCACCTGGAATGGCTCCTGTAAGGCTGTGAAGATCTGACTTTGTGAGTTAACTTGCCAAAGATGAGTGGGAGATTTGTATGTCATTCACATACAAACACAGCACAGCTTTTCTTATTTCAGGATGATCCATGATTTGTGGTTTGACAGGAAACTTTTTTAAAGAGAAACATCTGGTGTCTGAAGGAAAGTTTTATTAACTAATACTGGGGTGCCAAAAAAATGTATACACATTTTAAGCAATGTAAAGAGATGTTTGCCTTAATCAGAAGTGTCTGGACACTGGTGGTAACCACTTTGAACACCTCTTGTAATTGCAGAAGTCAAACATAATTTGTATTCCTCTTATTGAGTATGGCAATTTTAATATGGTTTTTTCCTTTCCTAAAATGTGTATACACCTTTTGGCACCCTCTGTATATTAATATTAAGGTTTAAAATAAAAGATTTGTTAACTATGTTAGTTATAAGCATATCAAAAGTAAAAACAATTAGGGAAAATTTCAATTTACTTCAAAACATCCTTTATGTAATAAATATGAGTAAGAAGGCATTTCTGTCTCTTCAATAAGTGCCATTTTGACACCAGCAGGCGGCACTTGGCTTCTTTCTATTTCAGTTTTCCATGTAATTGGACTTTTAAAATGACCTGTCTTTAAAAATTGAGGGATGTCACCAAACCAGCCTGTCATAAGCTGCACCCTGGCCATTAGTCTTAATGTGTGAGGAAATTGAGGCCAGGGGATGGTTGACATTGTTGGAGTCTTGGTGCGTGTTGAGAAGAGAATGTCATTGCAAAGTGGCATTTTCTGAAAAGCTGTCTGTCACTGAAGCTAAATTTTGATAGCTTGATAAATCTCATTAGTTAGAAAATCCACTAAAACATGGAGTATACAGAGTTGGCACCCAACACTTGGAATTTTCAGCAAATTAATAAATGGGTAGTTCTGAAATGGATGGGCACTCATATGTTATTGTCAACATCCAGTAATGCCTCATACAGATTTTTCCATTGTCTAAGGAAAAAAACTTCTAAACATTTATAGAGTGCACTGAAAATTCTTGAATAATTTCAAAATACAAAGATACACTTGTATGTGTAGTAGATTATATAACACTTTCAAAACTATGTAAATAGCTGTAATACATCTTTTTGAGCTGGGGTCTGTTACCTAGGCTGGTGTGCAGAGGCATGGTCATGGTTTACCCCAGTCTTGACCTTCTGAGCTCAGATGATCCTTCTGCTTCAGCCTCCCGAGTAGCTGGGACTACAGGTATGTGCCACCATGCCCAGCTAATTTTTTAAAGATGAGGTCTTGCTATGTTGCTCAGGCCAGTCTCAAATTCCTAACTTCAAGCAGTCCTCTCACCTCAGCCTCCCAAAGTGCTGAGATTGGAGGTATAAGACACCACACTTGGCCTGAAGTGATAGTGATACTTAATAAATGAGAATTTATACTCATATACATATTTAAATGTTATGGTCCCAAGTCTCAAACCACACTATATTATTTTAAGGGTTGTCATTTATCAGCAAGCATTCTAGAATAAGAGACTTTAGAAATCATCTAATTCAACTTATTTTTCAGCAGAGAAGATTAATATTTCTGGCAAGTTAAATGACCTGCTGCAGGCTCTCTCTCACAAGATGTTAAAGGCAGGCATAGCTAGAACTAGATTCCAGAATTTTTAATTTAATTTTTATTTTTTTGTTTGAGACAGGGTCCCACTCTCACCCGGGCTGGAGTGCAGTGGCACTATCATGGTTCATTGCAGCCTTGAGCTCCTGGGCTCAAGGAAACCTTCTGCCTCAGCCTCCCGAGTAGCTGGGACTATAAGCACACCCGGCTCACTTTAAAATTTTTTTGTAGAGACAGGACTTGCTGCATTGCCCAGGCTGGTCTCGAACTCCTGACCTCATGTGATCCACCTCAGCTTCCCAGAGAGCTGGGATTATAGGCATGAGCCACCATGCCTAGCCCCGAATTCTTTAGTCTTTTTTTCTTTAATGCTTAAAAATGAGAAGGGCTTGTTAAGAGAACTGCACTGAAAAGTCAGGATTTGTTTTAGATTTTCTATATGAATGGAAACTAAACCTATGAAGCTGTGAAACTAGCAAAGGTAATAGCTTCTTAGCTTGAGTACTTTATGGTCTGACCAACGGAGTATATGACTTCCCATGGGAAGGGTGGCTTCCATCTGGGGTTTGTTAATACAGGTTCAAGCAGATTGTGGTATCTACTCTAAGATAAATGGATCTTTCCCAGTTGAGTGTGAGTCGGGGATTCGAGGGTACCCTATCCGTTATCTGAAAGGAGTCTTAGAACTAATGTAGTTCATGCCTTTATTTTATGTGAGGAAACATAGCATTACCTTGCCTATATACTATAAATAACTCGGATACTTTTGTTAATAGTTGTTTTAAAATGAAACAGTTGGCTGAGTGCGGTGGCTCATATCTGTAATCTCAGTGCTGTGGGAGGCCAAGGTGGGAGGATTGCTTAAGCTCAGGAGTTTGAGACCAGCCTGGGCACCATAGCAAGACCTCATCTCTACAAGAAAATTAGCTAGGCATAAAATAAAGGCATGAACTACATTAGTTCTAAGACTCCTTTCAGATAACGGATAGGGTATCCTCGAATCCTCTACTCACACTCAACTGGGAAAGATCCATTTATCTTAGATACCACAATCTGCTTGAACTTGTATTAACAAACCCAGATGGAGGCCACCTTTCCATCGTATATGTTGTATATGTGCCTGTAGTCTCAGCTACCCGATAGCCTGAGGTGGGGGGATCTCCTGAGCTCAGGAGGTCCAGACTGTGGTGAGTGGTGATCCTGCCACTGCACTCCAGCCTGGGTGACAGAGTGAGACCTCGTCTCAAAAAACAAACAAACAAAAAAACAAAAACAAAAAACGATAAAGAAAAAGAGAAAAAAAGAGAAACAGGTGACGTCTTCTAAGATTATCAGCCTATAAACAAAATAATGATCAAGCGGATGTCCATGAAATTCAAACTACATTTTGTTTTTGGTTATATCCAAACTAAGAGAATAGGTTAAGTTAGTTAAGGTGTCTACAGACACGGTAGTTTGGGGGTGGAGACTCATTTTCTTCTGTAGGGCAGGTGCCAGGCCTTCAAGCACCCTCCATTGTTGTGTAAGGGCAGGTACCTTCAGCTTTGCAATGATAGTGGAAGGGGGCAAGAAAAGGAAGCCACCTGTCCAGTCAAGTGGAAATTATGGCCTCAGGTCTGTTTTTTAGGTCTTGTGCCTTTGTTATTGAATTATTATCTAGGCTTTGCAGGTACACCCAATCAGCCCAGCCAGCCAGAACATGTGCCCATGTGCTGGCAGTGGGGGAGAGGCTGGGGTGGGGGGAGAAGGGGGGAGGTTGCTAAGAGATGAGGAAGGCTTTGTCTAGCTACTTATCATTGTTACAATGTATTCTCTTATGTTAATAAATCCCAGAGAAGGGAGTACATGAGCAGAGGCCTTGGCCATGCTTATGTTCTTTGTGATCCAATCATACCATTCAGGAAATGCACTAGAAGGTAGAAGATTTCTTTTCACGTGTTCCCAAAGCTGGCCCCTCCACTTTAGTATGTATTTACTTTTTAAAAAATTATTTATTTATTTACCCCCACCCTATTTTTATTTTTTTAAAGGCAAGTTTTCTTTTTCTTTTCTTTCTTTTTTGAGTTGTCTCACTCTGTTGCCCAGGCTGCGGTGGCATACTCACAGCCACCCCAGTGTCGACTTGCTGGGCTCTGGCGATCCTTCCACCTCAGCCTTCCAGATAGCCGGAACTATGGGCGCTACCACACCTGGCTAATTTTGTATTTATTGTAGAGACGAAGCCTTGCCAAGTTACCCAGGCTTAAAGGCAAGTTTTCACTCTTCACCCAGGCTGGAGTAGAATGGCACAATCATAGCTCACTGCAGCCTCGAACTCCTAGCTCGAGTGATTCTCCTACCTCGAGTGATTCTCCTACCTCAGCCTCCTGAGTAACTGGAACTACAGGTCACACTGCCACTCCTGGCTGAATAAAACAGTTTTTTGTTGTGGAGACAGGGTCTCGCAATGTTGCCCAGGCTGATCTCAGACTCCTGGCCTCAAGTGATCCTCCTTTCTTGGCCTCCAAAACAGTGGTATTACAGATGTGAGCCGCTGTACCTGGCCACCATATTTTTCAAGATGAAGTTCATTTAGTGAGTTCTTAATGAGGACTAGATTAAACCATGTGACTTTATAGAGGAAAACAAGAGTAGCAGATTTGATAGGTTGATTCTCACAGTAATATAGTTAGAGATATTCAGACTTCATGTTGTAATTCTGGCATTCTTGACATTTGTTAAAATAGCATGACATTGAGATGTGGCTTACAATTAACAGCTAGTATGCATGGTACCTCTTATATGTGCGTTTTGCAGAAAGCCAACAAATTCTCCTGTGTAAATGACCATCATACATTTCAATCCTCCCAAAATATGAAATATAGAGAAATGAGTTGCTCAGGCTTGGGGGTAAGGAATCGTTACATGCCTATTGACTTTCAGGTCTCTGAGCCAGGTTTCTCTGGAAGGAGCTGTCTCCATTTAATATCCATTCTGTGTTTTGTCCCCTTGTGGCTCTTTTATGTATGACTGGTCACTGGCAGTCCTAGGTACCACCATCCTGGTTTTCTGGACATAAGTTTCTTAGGCTTGTTCAGCCCTTTCGGGGTCCAGTCTCTGAAATAGGAGTGAATGCTGCTCTCTTGAATTATAAACTCACACTGTCATTTGACCCTTTTGGATGTGGGTGTTTTTATTGTGAGAGAAGAAAAGTACACAGAGTGCTCTACAGTGATGTTGGAGTGCCTTATTGTGATGCTTTCACTTTTCTACCTAATCTGTAGTTAGGTTCAGTGTTTCAGGGCGGGTGCTTCGTCTGCATTGCAGTGGAGATTCAGGATTGGAATAGAAAGAGAAAGAGAACTATGGGAAGTCCATTGGGCATTGTTCTAGAACAGAGGTTCTCAAACTTCAGGGCCTCAGAATCACCTGCAGGGCTTGTTAAATCATACATTGTGGGGACCCCCCTCCTCGGTTTCTGACTCAGTAGATCTGAGATTGGCCTGAGAATTTGCTTTTCTGAGATGTTTCCAGGTGATACTCCTGTTAATCTTGGATCACATTTGGAGAGCCACAATCCTGGAGGCTCAGGGTTGGTCCAGACTGGGTGGGATGTCGATCCATGGTTGCCATGCAGTTTCCCGGTTTTCTTGAAAATCTGAGGAATCTTCTTTTGTTCCAAACTACATCTTGTGTAAAACTCCAATATCCAAAAGAGATAAAAATGAAATTATATGAATTACAGCAGGGGTAAGGGACAGAAGGACTCATGTGCCTGTCCTTCTTATTACCCCCCTGGGGCAGAGGTGGGGGGAGGCCCTGGGACCCTCTGAAGGCCCTGATACAGTCATGAAGCCAGTGGAAGAGGCGATTGTCAAGGTCCCTGGCACCTGTGCCTTTCTCTGCTTGTGTATACTCTTTGGGAGCATAGAGATGGAGCATCTGACCCAAAGACTCACTATCACTTTGAAGTTGTGGGCGGAGACTCATTTTCTAAGAAGCTGAGTTTAGGATATGTCAATAGGTAGGAAATAAATGAGTTTGAGATTTCATGGTAACATAAAAGATAACACAACTCATCTCAGGTCCAAATAATGATATTTTCATACGAAAAGGAAATGGGGTAAAGGATTTGGTTAACAGTGATGTGTCTCCTGTTTTTCTGCACAGTAGGTATGTGTAATTGAATTTAAATAATTTAACCTGTTCTTGTGTGTGTCATGGTCAAACCTGAATTGATTTTCCTAAACTTTACTGGAATTTTTGCCAGAAAATTGAGAGAGTGAGCGGCAACACTAGTGTTTCAGTAAAAGAAATGAAAAGTCTCATAATTCATAAATGTCCCAAGATGTCTGTCTCCTACCCTTTGTTCCTTTTGTCAACCGCCCATGGAAGCCCTAAAATTGGCTTTAGGGAAATTGTGAATTAAACTTGACTTTGGTACTCAGTGCTTCTCTGTTCTTGGGTGTTTTGAACCCCTTATTTTCAATTCTTCTCTTCCTTAGCTTATTATTCTTTAAAGAAAAGCTTTAAATAGAAGCAATCTAAATAAGTAACAAACAAACTCTGTTGTATACTCAGTGAAGAAACTCTGGTGCAGAACACTGCACATAGTGTGCAACCTTTTGAATAAAACTGGTTTTCAAACGGAATCATGGGAAGTGAATTAGTTTAGTGTGTCAGGCTTTTTGTTTGTTTTTTAGACAGGGTTTCATCCTGTCACTCAGGCTAGAGTGCAGTGGCACAATCATGGCCTGCCTCAGCTTCGACCTCCTGGGCTCAAGCAATCTTTCCACCTCAGCTTGATCAGTAGCTGGGACTATAGGCGTGTGCCACCACATCTGGCTAATTTTTTTCTATTTTCGTTTTCTTAGAGATGGAGGTTTCGCTTTGTCACCTAGGCTGGTCTTGAACTCCTGGCCTCAAGTGATCCTCCCACCTAGGCCTCCCAAAATGCTGGGATTACAGGTGTGACCCACTACCCCCAGTCGAATTTTAAATTACTGTTATGGAACAGGCTTAAGAAGAATTCTAGTGACTTTCTGACTTGCTTGACCAAGATCTGTATTAAGACACACGTGAGGTGTACTGACAAAGCATAATACGGCATAGACAGTGTCTAAATACGTTGTGTCTAGTAAGGACAACTATTGCTTCTTTCTTTTTTTTTTTTTTTTTTGAGTTGGAGTCTCACTCTGTTGCCCAGATTGGAGTGCAGTGGCATGCTCCCGGCCACCGCAGCCTCGACCTGCTGGGCTCCAGCAATCCTTCCGCCTCAGCCTTCCAAGTAGCTGGAACTACAGGTGCGCGCTACCACGCCTGGCTAATTTTTTTATTTATTGTAGAGATGAGGTCTCACTAAGTTGCCCAGGCGGATCACAAACCCACGGGCTCAGGCAATCCACTCACCTCAGCCTCCCAAAGCGTGGGATTATAGGCTGAGCCACCGAGCCCGGCTTATTTCTTGAAACTTTTGTTTCATTTGGAGATCTGTCTATGTCTATCAACCATGTAGTGTATTTGGGTTATCCAGAGAAACAGAATTAATAACGTGTGTGTGGTGTGTGTGTGTGTGCGTGCGTGCGTGCGTGCGTGCGTGCGTGCGTGTGTGTGTGTGTGTGTGTCGGGGGGGATTATTATAAAAGATTGACTTTCCCGTTGATGGAGGCTGGCAAGGCCAGCATTTGCAGTGTGAACTCCCAGAGACCTGGGAGAGCTGATGGTGCCGATGAAGTGAGAAGGCCACTGCCGAGAATTCCCTCTTGGTCGGTCCTCTTCATTCTATCCATTGTTCTATTCAGCTGATGGGGTGAGCCCCACCCACATTATGGAAGGCAATCTGCTTGCTCAGAGTTTGCCAATTTAAATGTTAATCTTATCCAAAAACACCCTCCAAAACTGACACATAAAATTAGCCATCACATATGGGATACTAAGTCACGAAGTAAAACATGTCTTATCTGTCAAGAGTTAGAAAGCCACATATGCATGCATATCCACATCTAAAATACTCTGAAGAGCATATAAAGTGGGTCAGAGTCCTAGCTACAGCGCAAGTTCCCAGTATAGGGAGAGGGCCTTTCTTAATCACCCCAGGGCTTTACTTTTCTTTTCCATTTTTGAATTGGGTTCACTCTGTTGCCCGGTCTGGAGTGCAGTGGCACAATCATGGCTCACTGCAGCCTTGACCTCCTGCAGGTAATCCTTACATTAACCTCAGCCTCCTGAGTAGCTGGGACTCCAAGTGTGTGCCACCATGTCCAGCTAATTTGTTTTTTATCTTTTTGTAGAAACAGGGTCTTGCTGTGTTGCCTAGGCTGGTCTCGAACCCCTAGGCTCAAACAGTCCTCCCGCCTTGACCTTCCAGGTGCTAAGATTACAGGCATGAGCCATCTTGCCTGGCCACCCTGGGACTTTTCAAAAATATATTATGTCTGAGCGGCAACTCCTTAATCTTTCTCCCCTCTCCTTCAAGAGTGAATTTTGGAAGAAAAGGAGAGGAGATAGAAAAACAACAGATTTTTTTTTTTTTGAAAAAGCATGGTGGGTTGAACCAAAGAGAAGCTCTGGGTGGAATTTTAGACATCAGCCAGCAGGTGGGAGACTGTGGACCCCTGAGGTAGGAGGCCTTGCGGAGGCACCTGAGAGAGGTCAGTGAGCCACTGTAGCTGGAAACGGTCCCTGATGTCCTGGAAGTGGACAGACCCTTCCTGATGTTAGCTTTGGTCTCTGCCAGGTGGAACCAGCACCGTCTGCCTCCCCTGATACTTGACCCAGACTCTCCTGTTCCTGCAAAGCAACTGAATATGTGATAATAATGGGTACAGCTTATCTAACTTGTGCCATATACTTGTGGGATTCCCATGGCAATCTTTACATTTCTACACAGTTGTGTCACAGTAACAAATCATTTAAATTATTACACATATCCCCTGTGAACTACAGGTGAACAACTTTGGTCTTTCTGGGTAAAGTTTCTCTAGAGACCAGGGGCTGTGGGTTGGGGTGGTACTGCCATATACATAAATCAACAAGCTGTTCATTGTTTTAAACCTTAAGAGAAGTTTAAAAAAAAAAATCCAGAAGCTATTATTTACAGGCCTTGGTAATATTGAGTGTGTCCTCTGTAACATGAAATGATTTATTTTTTTAAAAAAGACTCCTTAAAATATTTTAGGTGACTACTCAATTTGTAAGACTTTACGGGTTCTAAGGTTCTTTCTAACTCTATACTGTAAGGAGTAGGGGAGTTGTTCTGGAATTGATACTAGTTAGGAAAACTTTTGGATGGGTAGTCACTGAGTCTGTGCTTTATCTTTTGAACTAGAAAATTCCTCCCTTAGGCCAGGCATGGTGGCTCACACCTGTAATCCCAGCATTTGGGAGGTGGAGGTGAGAAGGTTGCTTGAGCCTAGGAGTTTGAGATCAGCCTGGGCAATATAGCATGATGTTGTTTCTAAAATAAATAAATAAAATGAACGAATGAATCAATGCTAGGTGTGGTGGCGCATGCCTGTAGTCCCAGCTACTTGGGTGGCTGAGGAGGAAGGATCGCCTGAGCACAGCAGTTTGAGGCTGCAGTAATCATGATTGTGTCACTGCACTCCAGCCTGGGCAACAGAGTGAGACCCCAACTCACAAAAAAAGAAAATCTCTTTCTTAGACCTGACCTGTACAGCTGCTGTGTTCCGCTGGTGTTTCAATTTGGAATCCAGATGAGTGGAGTTGAGATTCTGTGACTTAGATGTTTTGTATCATATTAAAATAATTGAGTATGAGTTTATTTATTTTGAAAAACTTAGACAATGACTTCAGTCCGTGTGAGTTCTGAACAGTGAACCAGCTTATCTCTGCACATGCTGCCTTTGGTCATATTGATCTTTTTTTCTCCTGAGAGGTGTGTCTGACAACAGTTTGCCCTATGACTGGCATATAATTTAAACATGTGCTGAGCATAATTTTAGTTTCTTCGGGATCACCCTTAGTTTTTTTACCTCATCTGGCTCTCACAATTTCATTTCATTACAGTGACTTTGATATTTGGCCAAGTCACTAAAACCAGTCAACTCTCTGTGGGGAGACAGCAAACTTTTGATCGGCATAGCAGGAAAAGTGAAATTCTCCTGCAAGCAGACACTTTTTCTGGACTTGTTCCTGCAAATGCATGGAGAAGTTGGCAGTCTTTTGATACTTTTGGAGGTTTTTTTTCGGAATGCCATATGGTACAGGCTACTGTATGCTTGGAAAACAGCAAGAGGCTCCGCTTCTCAGAGGGTGTGTATTGGCTTTCTGAGATCACTCCCATACAGGAAGAACCTTCTTTTAAAACCAAATACAGACTCTGGACTTCCTCCAAGAGGAGTATTGTAAATATATCAAAGCTGATACTATACTGAATTTCTTTACAGAAAGAAACAAAGGGAGTGGTTAATAAATAACATATCGGGCCTGAGCAGAGCCCACAGTTTCAAAGAGATCGTCTTTCCTTATGACTGGTTTACTAGAGACAGTTCATGTTCAAGTCCTGTTTCTCTCCATCCCCTGCGTTGTCTGTTCGTCTTATCCTGTGCAGCCTCATTCCTTATCCTGTTCCTTACAGAGCAAAAGGAACTTCACGGGACAGGAAGGGAAAGAGCATCCTTACAATATTTTGATTTTTCCCTCCTTTGCGCTTTTGATTGAATGTAGTCTTACAAAAAATATGTTTTCTACCTTTGTGCTGGTTGGGATGGGTGAGATAAAACCTAGTCTGGCTGGACTTGGTGGGATATGCCTGTAATGCTGGCACTTTGGAGACCCGTGCAGAAGGATTGTTTGAGACCAGCCTAAGCAACACTGCAAGACCTCGTCTCTATAATAAATTAAAAAAATTAGCTGGGTGTGGTGGTGCATGCCTGTAACCCTAGCTACTCAGGTGACTGAGGTAGAAGGATTGCCTGAGCCCAGGAGGTCGAGTCTGTGGTGAGCCGTGATCATGCCACTGTCCTCCAACCTGGGTGACAGAGTAAGACCCTGACTCAAAAAATAAATATAAAATAAAAACTCAATCAAGTTATGCACAGTGGTTCACAGCTATAAACCCAGCACTTTAGTTGTGATCAGGACTTTGAGACCAGTCTGAGTACTATAGCAAGAGCCTGTCTCTACAAAAAAAAAAAAAAAAAATTAAAAATTAGCCAGGCCTGTGCAACATAGTGAGACCCTGTTTCTGTTTTTAAAAAAATAAAACATTTAGTCAACTCACTAAACCCCACTGAATCCTGATTCTAAGGTATTATATATGATACAGAATTAATTGCAGGACAATTTCTGATGCTATTTTAGAAATCCTAAACACACACACACACCTTAAAATCGTACACAGCAGCATTAGAATCATATTCAGACCATGAACTACTGGAACAGACCTTAGAGTGAGTTCAGACCTACTTCAGAGGATGGAGGTGAGAGACGTTAAGTCCCTCGCCCAGGTTCTTCCTGACGTTAGGATGTGAGCCTGGGGCTGCTGCGTGTCCTGGCCCTCTTTTCTCCTCACATACCCCCTGCCTGGGACGTGTGCTGCTGGTCTCACCTTGGGCTGGAGGCATGTCATTCTCTGAGCATAAGATACGTCTGACCAGTCCTCACCGCTTCTGTGGTGCTGCTAGATTCTGCGGTCTGCAGCTAGCTCTGATCCTTGGTGCTCCTGCAGGTATATAAGCCATGGGTGATCCCAACGGAGTGATCATAGCTCACTGCAGCCTTAAAATCCTGGTCTCAAATGATCCTCCTGCCTCAGCCTCCTGAGAAGCACAGGGCCGGGGTTGAATCCAGTTTGTCTGACTTCACATCCTTCCTCCCAGGGCTTTCTGGGCACGGAGCATATGTGCATTTTGCAAGGCCGGCTAACTTTTACATTTCTATCTTTTGAAGAGCCGGAGGTCTCATGGTGTTTCCCAGGCTAGTCTCGAACTCCTGAGACTCAAGTCATCCTCTGGTCTCAGCCTCCCAAGTTCTAGGATTACAGGCGTGAGCTACCGTGCCCGGCCCCATTCTGCTTATTTAAGTATTTGCTGATCTATAGATTCTCCATATTCAGAGTTTGGCGTAAAATGTTGTCTCTTTTGCTTTGGAGAACTTTTTTATTTTTTATTTTTATTTTTTTAAGTCAAGGTCTTTCCTGAGTATGTATCATTGAAACTTGGATTCTGATAATGACTGCTAGGTTAGAAAGCATTTCAGATTACACACACGCGTGCACGCGCACACACACACATACACAATTGAGGTGGGATTGATCATTGTGCTTTTGTGTTTAACATCAGGAAAACTCGGCTAAAACTAAGAAGTATGCATTTGATAGAGAGCTTACATAATATAAACTCTTGCCCAGGCTGGAGTGCAGTGGCATGATCACGGCTCACCACAGCCTTGACCTTCTGGGCTCAGGTGATCCTTCTGCCTCGGCCTCCTGAGTAGCTGAGACTGCAGGCATGTGCCACCATGGCTGGTTAATTTTTTTTTTTTGTAGAGACGAGATCTCACTATGTTGCCCAGGCTGGTCTCAAACTCCTGGGCTCAAGCAATCCTCCCACCTTGACTTCCCAAAGTGCTGGGATTATAGGTATGAACCACTGTGCCCAGCCTGGAGAAGTCTTGTATTTTGGAAATGGTATGCTGGGAAAGGTGGAGGAGCTCAAAGGAGGAGAAGACAGGCATGACTACGAGCATTTCCCAGACACCTTTTCTGCGTCCGGCACTGTGTTCAGCACTTTCAAGTGAGTGCTACCCTCCAATACATGGAAGAGATGTTGAAAGTTCATATTGTGGGGACCTGGAAGCACAGAGCTGGGATGGAGTCCAGTGTGTCTGACTTCACATCCTTACTCCCAGCTCTTCCTGGAGAGGGGGAGGAGTGCAGAGCACATGTACGTTTTGCAAGCCATATGGAATTCTGAAGAGCTGCTCAGCTCTGACAGCTGTTTAAATTATCCGTGACACTGCATCACACCATTAGAGGGATGACGGATGGTTGACAGTCTCCAGCAGAAGGGACTGGAGTTCCAGTCCATGGAGGAGTACTCATAGGGTCTTTCCTGAGTACGGATTATTGAAACTTGAATTCTAATCATTACGGCTGGGCAGACACACCCACAATTGCGGTGGGGCAGATCACTGTACTTTTGTGTTTAACAGCAGGAAAACTAAACAAAAACTAAGTGTATATTTAGTAGGGAGCTAACATGATATAAAGTTGTCTGGTTATTCTGCTTGCTTTGGACACAAAAAATGTGGGGATTTTTTGTGTGTACCAGAGTCCACAGAGAATCTATTTGTATTAATCTCATGCTTCTCCTGTTCATGTTCCATTTTTATTAACTCTTTGCCCTTGTAAATGCAGTTTTCAGGCTGGGTGTGGTGGCTCACGCCTGTAATCCCAGCAGTTGTAGAGGCTGAGGTGGGAGGATTGCCTGAGCCCAAGAGTTCGAGACCAGCCTGGGCAACATGGCGAGACCTTGTCTCTACAATAAGGTAAAAAAATTAGCCAGGTGCAGTGGCTCATGCCTGTAGTCCCAGCTACTTGAGAGGCTGAGGTGGAAGGATTGCCTGAGCTCAGCAGGTCGAGGCTGCAGTGGCCATGATCTAGCCTGGGTAACAGAGTGAACGCCAACTCAAAAAAAAAAGAAAGAAAATACAGTTTTCTCTTCCTATTTCCTAGGTTGTTTCATCTTTCTTTCTTTTTTTTTGAGTTGGAGTCTCCTTACTCCATCTCCCAGGCTGGAGTACAGTGGCACTCTCATGGCCACCCCAGCATTGACCTGCTAAGCTCTGGCGATCCTTCCGCCTTAGCCTTCCAAGTAGCCAGAACTACAGGCCTGCACTACCATCCCCGGCTAATTTTTGGTTTATTGTAGAGACGAGGTCTCGCCAAGTTGCTCAGACTGGTCTTGAATCTGAACAGGCTCAGGCAGTCCACTCGCCTCAGCCTCCCAGAGTGCTGGGATTATAGGCTGAGCCACCGAGCTTGGCCTGTTTCATCTTTCTAGCTAGTGTTTGTACTCTTTGAGGTCATTGACTTTATCTCTTTTTCTTATTATCTTCCCTCAATTATACAGACAGGATTTCATTCATAGGCATCAAATACGTGTGTATTAGGGAGTCATTTTCATTGCTTTCTTCTCAAATTACTAGTTAAAGATGAAGTATTATGCCACGTGGGTTTTGAGTTTTGCCTCTTCAGGTTTTTTTAAGTACGTTTTGTTTAGTTCATGCCTATGGGGTTTTTTTTTTATTATTGTGATGTGAATCTTGCTCTGTTTTAACAATAGCCATTTATAAGTATCTGATTCATGCAACCCTGAGACAGATGTGATTGTAAAATGATTCTCTGCTATTTGTATAAATGTCAGATGCTTTTGACCGTAGTGGATGGTTCTCCTGTTCTTTTGTCTTTAGTTTTTGGTCATTTCTTGCTGTACACATCTGTCCTATTGCAGGTTCTTGTCATTTTATACTCCATGATTCTTTTACTGTTTCAGTTTCTTCTATCAACTATTTTCTCTCTTTAAAACTATAAGAGGCCGGGTGTGATGGTTCACGCCTGTAATCGTGGTACTTTGAGAGGCTGAGGCAGGAGGACTGTTTGAACCCAGGAGGTTGAGACCAGCCTGGGCAACATGTGTGGTGGTACATGCCTGTAGTCTCAGCTACTTGGGAGGCTGAGGTGGAAGGATTGTCTGAGCCCAGGAGGTTGAGGGTGCAGTGAGCCATGACCATGCCACTGCACTCCAGCCTGGGTGACAGAGTGAGACTCAAATAATAATAATAATAATAGCAATAATAATAATATTAATAATGCCAGGCATGGTGAATCAAGTCTGTAATCCCAGCACTTTGGGAGGCTGAGGTGAGAAGATTACCTGAGGCCACAGGTCCGAGAACAGCCTGGGCAACGTGGCGAGACCTCATCTCTACAATAAAAAAATTAGCTGGGTGTGGTAGTGTGCGCCTGTAGTTCTAGCTACTTAGAAGGCTGAAGTAGAAGGATCGTCGTTGCTGGGGTGGGTGACTGTGAGTGTGCCACTGCACTCCAGCCTGGGCAATGGAGTGAGACTCCAACTCAAAATAATAATAATAATAATAATAAGAAGAAGAAGAAGAAGAAGAAGAAGAAGCTGGGCTTGGTTGCTCAGCCTGTAATCCCAGCACTTTGGGAGGCCAAGGCAAGTGAATTGCCAGAGCCCATGGGTTCGAGACCACTCTGGGCAACTTGACGAGACCTCATCTTTACAATAAATGGGAAAATTAGCCGGACATGGAAGCACGAGCCTGTGATTCTGGCTACTTGGAAGGCTGAGGCAGAAGAATCTTCTGAGCCCTGCAGGTCGACGCTGGGGTAACCATGAGTGTGCCACGGCACTCCAGCCTGAGTGACAGAGTGAGACTCTGACTCAAATAATAATAATAATAATAATAATAATAATAATAATAATAATAACAGCAGCAACAACAACAAACTATGAGAGAGAAAGACATTTCCTTGGCTGAGATAGGACCAGAGCAGCAGAGGGAATTCCAGAAAGCGTCTGTTTACCTTTTCTGTTCCTTCTTCACAAATTCTTTTCCTATGAGAAAAGAATCTCCTTTAGGCTGTAGCAGCAGGGCAGGCGCACGTTGAGGTTTGAGCACAGGGAGTCGTCCATTAGAAGGCTGAGAGGCAGATGAGAGCGACTGCTTGGATGAGCTTGGAGTTGTGAGGATGTCTGCGTTCAGCTTGGTCTGCAGCTGGGAGTTACTGGAGGCTTGGACTGGCAGGGTTGGTTGTTTGTGCTGGCTGGGGGTTCGAGCCAGGCTGCTACAGGAGTCCTGGTGATCTGGGAGGAGAGTTCGCACCGGGTGGGGAGTAAAGAGGACAGAGGGCTGTTCAGGCTGAGTAACTGACTGAATATGGTGGCGAAGAGTAGGGAGGAGGAAAACATGGCGCTGGCACTCAAGCCTCGGTACCTGGGAAGAGGATGATGTAACTCTGACAGAACTGGGAGGAATAGGCTTGGGCAAGGCAAGGAGAGTTGGGGTTTGATTCCACTTATTTTTTTTTTTTGAGTTGGGGTATCACTCTGTCATTCAGGATAGAGTGTAGTGGCACAATCACTGCTCACTGCAGCCTTGTGATGGACTAAAGTGATCTTTTTGCCTTAGCCTTCCAAGTAGCTGGGACTACAGGCATGCACCACCATGCCTAGCTAATTTTTTGATTGTGTGTGTGTGTGTGTGTTTGTGTGTGTAGAGATGAAGTCTTGCTATGTTGCCCAGGCTGGTCGTGAACTCTTGAGCTTAAGAAATTCTCTTGCCTTGGCCTCCTAAAGTGCAAGGATTACAGGTGTGAGCCACCATGCCTGGCTGATTACACGATTTTTGAAGTGTTGGGAGTCTCTGTGAGAAATGTTTCATCTGCAGTCAGAAATCTGGAGCTTGAGGCCAGGCATGGTGGCTCATGCCTGTACTCTCAAGCACTTTGGGAGGCCAAGGTGGGAGGAGGGTCTGAGCTCGAGAGCTTGAGACCAGTCTGGGCAAGAGGGTGAGACCACATTTGTAAATCTGGAGCTTGAGAGAAAGATCTAGACTGGGTATATAGGTAAGATTCATCTCTAGAGATGATTAAAACCACGAGGAAGAATGAAATTGTCAAAAAAAAAAAGAGAAAGGTACACAAAGAGAGAAGAAAAGTACAGGATTGAACCCTGTTTTATGCTTAATTTTTGGAGGTGGAAGAAGAATAAGAGGCAGAGAAAGTGACTCAGGATTGTTAAGGGAGATAATTAATTTCCAGAGCAGGATGGGAGATGAAGGAGCATTTTAAACTCTATGTACATCCAGTCTGGCAGACATTTAAAAAAGCAGTAATACATCTTGCTGGCAGGGAATCTTCAAGCATTGCTGGTGGGAATAACCATTCTGAAAAGAGTCTGGCAGAGTCCATTAAAGTTGCAAACGCCCTTAGCCTTTGACCCAGCAGTTCCGCCCTTGAGACTTCATCCCATAGAAATAAAAGCAGCTGTATGTAATTTGTTTGTACAAGAATATTTATTACACCATTGTTTGTAGTGGCAAAGAATTGGAAACTAAGTGGGTGATTTCAACAGGGCAACGGTTGGACAAAATGTGACACATCTATGCCTGGGGTTTCTGCATCACATGACCTGGAAGGATTCCCATGAGAAAAGACAAGGCAAGAACCATATAGACTATAATATCATTTTTGTAGAACATCAAAGAACAAAAACCAAAAAAAGCTTGTGTATATGTTAATGCTGCTTGGGAGGAGAGAGGTTGGTAGTTTGAAGAGGCAAATAAAAAAACCAGAATGCCTACAATTGTCTAAGGTGAAACACCACAGAAGATGACTTGTGTGTACGGATGCATACACAGAGGACAAAGGACGGTCCTCAGAATGTTATAGGTGGGTCTCTCATGTGTGGGCACGTGGCTGATGCCTACTTTCTTCCTTTTCTGTGTCGGTTGCCAGTGAATGAGGAGAGGCCGCTGGATTTAGGCCAAGGGTGTCCAACCTTTTGGCATCCCTGGACTGCATCGAGCAAAGAGGAATTGTCTTGGGCTGCACATAAACTGTATCATATGGTTAGTGTATATCCATAATGAGACTGACTTTATTTTTTATTGTTAATTTTAGAAGCATGAGAACAATATAAAACTGGTAGGAAATTTGACCTTGTTTTTGTAAAACTGATCTATTCATGTCTGGTTTGATGGATGTAGTTGCAATTCTGAGTGCGTTCTGAAGGTGCTGGTCAGAAATGCTTGAATTTTGCTCTTCGTGTGCTTTATCGCTGAAAGCAGCTGCTCACAAAAAGTGATGTCTTGAACAAGGTGTGATAGTGAACTTGAAAAATGGACCTATGCATGGGGTCACGAAGAAAATAAACACTAAAAAACACATGATGTTAAAAGAGTGTGTGGGGCCATGTTACCAGCTTGTCCTGGGCTGCATGTGACCTGTGGGCTGCAGGTTGGACAGGCCTGATCTAGAGCTTGGGAAACACTGGCCACCTTTCCAAGAGCAGCTGGCAATGGAAGCCCCACTTCCCACTGTCAGGAATGGTGACAGAGTAGAGACGGTGAAGACACACTCCTTTTAAGAGATCTTGAGAAATTTTACGGCAATACAGGTAAGTGAAATGATGACTTCAGAGGGTAAGGATAGACTCAGTATAGGGAGCAAGTGGGTGAGTTGGAGGCACAGGAAGGAAACAGACACGCCAGAAACAGGCACGCCCGGTTCATTTTGATTTATTGTAGACATGAGGTTTCTCCAAATTGCCCAGGTGGGTTGCGAACCCGCGGGCTCAGGCAATCCACACACCTCAGCTTCCCAAAGGCGTGGAATTACAGGCTGAGCCACCGAGCCCGGCACAGTGTTACAATTATGGCTCACCACAGTCTCGACCTCCTGGGCTCAGGTGGTCCTCCTCCCTTGGTCTCCCAAAGTGCTGGGATTACAGGTGTGAGCCACTGCACCCTACCTTGGCCCCTTTTAGAACTAGGGAAGTTTGTTTGGAATGCTGAGGCCATGAGTAATGCTGTTGGTGAATTTTTATCTGGAACTGCTTGTCCTCTTGACTGCTGGAAATCTTATTGATGGTCCCATGCATTTTGGCCCTTGGTGATTTTTTTTTTTGGAGTTGAGGTCTCACTCTGTCACCCAGGTTGGAGTACGGTGGCATAATCATGGTGATCACAGCTCGTGGCAGCCTCAACCTCTTGGGTTCAAGCCATCCTTCCATCTTCCATCAGCATCCCAAGTAGCTGGGACTACAGATGCGTACCATCATGCCCAACTAATTTGTAAAATGAATTTATTTATTTATTTAGTAGAGACAAGGTCTTGCTCTGTTACCCAGGCTGTTCTCAAACTGCTGGGCTCAAGCAGTCCACCCTCCTTGGCCTCCCAAAGTGCTGGGATTACAGGTGTAACCCACTGTGCTTAGCCCTGGTGATATTTTTGTTTGATTGCTTTGTGGTCACCCTAAGTAGTGGCAGAGTTGAGGATCCCTCCCTGTCTCTCTTTTTTTTTTTAAACATATTTTTTATTATAAAATTGTGGGGTACAGTTAAGGGTTAGGTATACAAATGTGCATCGTTCAGGCACCCTTGTTAATAAGGGGTTTCTCCCCATCCCCAGACAGATATTGACTACCGTTAGTACCACCTCCCTTCCCCTCTTTACCCCCCCATAGTTTCCCACCACTATCAGTCCTTTTCTTATAGTATTATGGTTGATGTTCAAGGTCGACTATATGAGTGAGAACAGGTGATACTCAGTACTTTGTTTCTGTGAGAGATCACTCAGTATTATAGACTCTAATTCCATCCAGGTTGCTGTGAAATTCATGATTTTGTTCTTTTTTATGGCTGCATAGTATTCCATCGTGTATATGTACCACATTTTTAAAATCAGTCCTCTTTTGATGGACAGCATGGTTGGTTCCAGGTTCTTGCTATTGTGAACAATGCTGTGATAAACATTCGTGTGCAGGTATCTTTTTGATAGAGTGATTTGAGTTCTTTAGGGTATATTCCTCGTAGGGGGATTGCAGGGTCATATGCCTCCCTGTCTCTTAAAAGATCCCCTGAAGACACATATGTTATAGGATCCACATTGGTAGGTAATTAATAAATATCTGCTGATTGAATAATGAATAGGTAACTGTCAGGCGAAATGATATCCAAAGGATTTTTTTTTTTTTTGGACACAGTGACTCACTCTGTTACCCAGGCTGGAGTGTGGTGGCACAGTCACAGCTCAAGGTGGCTTGAATTCCTGGGCTCAGGACATCCTTCTGCCTGAGCCTCCTGGGTAGCCGGGACTATAGGCCCTTGCCTCCACGCCTGGTTCATTTTTCTATTTTGTATAGAGGTCTTGCTTTGTGTCCCAGGCTGTTCTCAAACTCCTGGCCTCAAGCAGTCCTCCTGCCTCAGCCTCCCAAAGCACTGGGATTATAGGCGGGAGTCACTGCCCCCAACAAAAGGATTTTATTTTATTTTATTTTATTACAAAAGATATTTAAAAAAGAAAAATCACATTTGTGTAAATAATTTGTTAAATTAATAATTAAATGAAACCATTAGTTGTGTGGAGAAGGTTGAAAATGGTGAGGGACTGCCATCTTGGAAATCCCTGTAGGATACTAGCGGTACCTTTTCTCCCCAAATATGGCTTTCTGTGGTGTGTTGGAAAGAACACTAGACTGCTGCTAATTGATTGACCTAACTTCTTGCCCATGGGCCTCCTGACCAACTGTGTCATCTGGGAGAATTTGCTTAACCTTTCTGAGCCTTGGCTTTTTTGTTTGCAGAATTAGTGGAGCAGATACAAATGACCATGGGAGTAGGGGGATGGGGGAGAGGGAGAGTTGGGGAGGAGCTGGTGGACTGGTAGATGTGGCCTAGGGACTCAAGACTCCTTGCCCAAGTTCCTTAACTTCTATGCTTTCCAGAGAGCAGGAGTGAGAAAGTTATACCCTGTCTCTGCCAGAAAAATCTATGAAGCCCCTGAAAAAACCAGATCAGAGGGTGATTAATGAATATTTGTTGATTTGAAGAATGAAAGGGTAACTGTCAGGGAACATTAGAAAGATTTCTTTTTTCAAAATCAGGCATATTGAGATATAATTTATATGCCGTAAACATTATTTCTTTTTGTTTTAACCTACTGAGAAAAATTCCCTATCGGGGTAAAATACACATAACGCAAAATTGACTTTTGCCACTTATTTTTCCTTGAGTAAGGATCTCACTCTGTCACCAGGCAGGAGTGCAGTGGCACAATCCCAGTTCACTGCAGCTCGACCTCTTGGGCTCAGGCAGTCCTCCTGCCTTAGCCTTCTGAGTAGCTGGGACTACAGGCATGTGCCAATGTGTTAATTTTTCTGTAGAGACGAAGTCTCACCATGTTGCCCAGGCTGGTCTCAAACTCCTGGGCTCAAGCAGTCCTCCCACCTCAGCCTCCCAAAGTGCTGGGATTACAGGTGTGAGCACCCGGCACCATCTTTACCACTTTTAAGTTCAGTATAGTCACTTTGTTGTGCAACCATCACTACGATCCATCTCCAGAACTTATTTCATCTTGAAAAACTGAAACTCCACAAGACCCATTAAACTTCCAGCAACCACCATTCTGCTTCCTGTCTCTATGAATTTGGCTACTCTAGGTACCTTGTATAAGTTAAATCATTCTGTGTTTGCTGGGTTTTTTTTTGTGTGTGTGTGACAGACTTATTTCTCTCTCTCTCCTTTTTTTTTTTTTTTTTTGGAGTCTTACTCTGACACCCAGGCTGGAGTGCAGTGGCATGCTTATGGCCACCGCAGCCTGGACCTGCTGGGCTCAGGCAATCCTTCCACCTCAGCCTTCCAAGTAGCTGGAACTATAGACGTGCACCACCACGTCTGGCTAATTTTTTGATTTATTGTAGAAACGAGGTCTCACCAAGTTGCCTAGTCTCGAACCCCTGGACTCAGGCGATCCTTTCGCCTCAGCCTTCCAAAGTGCTGGGATTACAGACTTAAACCACCAAGCTTGGTCCCTGGCTTATTTCATTTAATATGATGTTCTCGAGGTTCATCTATGTTGTAGCATATATCAGAATTCCCTTTCTTTTTATTATTATTATTAGTTTTTAATTTGGACTTTCACTCTGTTGCCTAGGCTGGAGTGCAGTGGCATATCACAACTCACTGCAGCCTTGACTTTCTGGGCTCAGGTGGATCCTCCTGTCTTGGCCTCCCAAAGTGCTGGGATTACAGGTGTGAGCCACTGCGCCAGGATTCCCTTCCTTTTTTAAAACCAAATAACTGTCTCTATATACCATCTTTTGTTTATCCCTTCACTGATCTGTGGACACTTGGGTTTTTCTACCTTTTGGCTATTGTAAATAAGGTAGCTATGAACATGGGTGTACAAATATCTCTTCAAGCTTCTGCTTTTAGTTCTTTGGAACACAAACAGAAATGGAATCACTGGAGCATATGGTACTTCTGTTTTTAATCTTTTGAAAAACTGCCGTGTTTTTCACTGCTCCAGCACCATTTTACATTCCATTGTCTTCTTCTCTGTGAACTGCAGGGATCTTAGAAGACCATCCACTTACTTGCCTCATTTAAATAGATAAGGAAACTGAATTCCTGACAAGTTAAGTGACTTGATCACTTAGCTGGTCACTGTCAAAGCCAGGACTCATGTGCAAGTCTCCCTGCCTTCTTTGTTGTATGTGTGATGCAGTCTGGTCATCCATTTATTCTCTTACTGTGCGAGAGGCAGGAGTTGATGAAGATGCTTCAGATGAGGACCCTGTGCCTGACCCCTGTCAGCTGCTGCTCCCAGAGCTGCTTTGTGGTGTTGACTTGTCAGTTTAGTCACCCCCTGGTAGACTCTGCGGCATCATGTTTGGCGCTTCTTGCTTATACTCCCCTCTGCTATTTCAAGTCCAAGGGAGCTTATGGAAATGAACTCACTTGTCAGATGTAGTTCTCAAAACTTAGTAATTTTCTGGTCAGGTGCAGTGGCTCACGTCTGTAATCCCGACACTTTGGGAGGCTGAGATGGGAGGATGGCTTGAACCCAGGAGTTTGAGACCAGCCTGGGCAACATGACAAGACCTTGTCTCTACAAAAAAATAAAAAAAATTAGCTGGGTGCGATGGCGTGCTCCTGTAGTCCCACCTACTCGGTAGGCTGAGGTGGAAGGATTGCCTGAGCCCAGGAGTTCGAGGCTGCCATGAGCCATGCTTGTGCCACTGCACTCCAGCCTGGGTGAAAGAGTGAGACCTTGACTCAAAAGATAAGATAAAGATGTGCTAGTTTTCCATAAAACCATTTGAGAAGAAAATGAAAATGAGATAGAACAGGGAGGGTGCAGAGGTGCTGAGCACACTGACAGCCATGGACAGCTGACCATATTTAAAGGTGATAAGCCATGTGGCACATGGTGTCCGGGCATGCCTGCCTGATCCTTGAAGAGTGCATCTCTAATGTATCTAATGCCAATGGGAGTCAGGTAAACAACCTGGAGGCCTGAGGTGTGGAAGTTCAGCTCTCACCATTAGGGAATGCTGCCTGTGGCTGCCTTGCAATGTGGTGTCTATTGTGACATCCCTGGAGTTCCCAGAAGTGGAAGTCTCCTGATGTCAGAGCCCCCTGAAGTTAGAGCCTCCTAAAGTCAGAGCATGGTAAGTGCTTGGATACAGACTCTGGCAGTGAACATGAGGACCAGTGAAGGCTTCTCAGTAAAGTGTTTTGAGGCCTGGCCTGTGTCACGTTGCTAGGCTTGGCCATGGATGTGGCAATGAGTTCCTTTTTGTATCTGTCTTAAGTTTCTCCTTTCTGGCTTCTGTCTTGAAGTAGCGGTTTTTTCAAACTAGGGCACTGAGAAAGAAGGAGGAACCCGTTTTTTTTTTTTTTTTCCTGGCAAAGGGACTTACTTTATTTTGAACTCTGCAGTCCTTTCCTCTTTGTTCAAGTTATCTGAATTTAACTTGGATTTACTCACAACCACTTCAGGAAATTGACTTTGGAGGAAAATCTGAGCCGGGCGGGAATCTTAGCTGTAGAAGTTGCAGGTTCCTGGCATCCTTTAAGCCAGGTCTCAGCCTGAAGTTAAATCTGGAGGGGCAGGAGTCCACCAGGAGATTGTTGAGGGGTCAGCATGAGCGATCATTGCCATTAGGGTCAAAAAGGGCCTTGTTCTGTTTTTTTGTAGAGATAAGATCGCACCATGTTTCCCAGACTGGTCTTGAACTCCTGGACTCAAGCAGTCCTCCCATCTTGGCCTCCCAAAGTGCAGGGATTGCAGGCATGAGCCACTGCACCTGACCATGGGTTCTTATTAAACTTTGCAATTTAATAATAGAATTTGTTTTTGCATATTGAACCCTAGTCCTTTTCAGCTCGTTTGAATGTTCTGGGAATGGGACTGTGATCAAGCTCTGGTCTGGATTGTGCCGTGTTTACGTGTTGGTTCTTAGTTTTGCAACCCTGATGAGTTGGGCAGCATCTTGGTCCAGAACCAGCTATAAGTGAATAGTCTTAAGTGGTCAAGCAAAAATAAAGAGTTATTTGATGTTGGATAAAGGTAGATTTTCTTTTCCGTCATTCTTTGGCAATCTTCTCTTGTGGAAAAAGTTGTCGCCCGTACACATTCAGCAATCATGAGATTTAACCAGCTGTCCTTGGAGTGAGGCCCTTGTGAACTTGAGTGTATTTGAGCTTTTGTTCCTCATATGTAGAAGTCCTAGCTGAAACCTTAACCCATCCCGCTCTGTGATCCACTTGCTGACTTGCAGGTTGCTGGGCTATATGTTACTTCATTTCTCTGGCCGTCATCTCTTTGTCTGTAAAATGAAGAGATGAGAGAAAGTTGGGTTTTTTTTAAGGGGGGTGTTGGAGTCTCACTCCGTCGCCCAGGCTGGAGTGCAGTGGCATGCTCAAGGCCACCCCAGTGTCGACCTGCTGGGCTCCGGCGATCCTTCCGCCTCAGCCTTCCAAGTGGCCGAAACTACAGGCGCACGCTACCATGACCAGCTAATTTTTGATTTTACTGTAGAGATGAGGTCTCACCAAGTTGCCTGGTCTGGTCTCAAACCCGGGGGCTCAGGTAATCCACTCACCTCAGCCTCCCAAAGTGCTGGGATTACAGACTGAGCCACTGAGTCCGTCAAGAGAAAGTTTTTACCAGACTTTTCATCATCAATGACATCATCTTGTTGACTTTGTAGAAGCTAACTGATGCCAGGGGCTGTGCAGGCACTTCTCCAACATCTTGTTTCATATTGTGTATGCAACTGTCAAGGACGGGGTCCTTCTTGGTCTGCAGAGAAGGACACAGGCTGGGCTAGGGTGAGGGATTAAGCAGAGGAGCTGGGTTTGGACCTAGTCTGACTCTAAGGCACCTGTTCTTCTCATGGCGCCATGCTGGTCTCTATGGCTTTATGATTCTGGGAAAAGTACTTATGGCCACTTTTCTCTGGTAAGAAATAGGTCATTGAAGAACACACCAGGTGTGGTGGCTCACACCTGTAATCCTAGCTCTTTGGGAGGCTGAGGTAAGAGGACTGCTTGAGCCCAGGAGTTTGAGACCAGCCTGGGCAACATAGCAAGATGTCACGTCTACAAAAAAAAAAAAAAAAATTAGCTGAATTGGGTTGGGTGGTGAATGCTATGGTTCAAACTACTGGGGAGGCTGAGATGGAAGGAATACCTGAGCCCAGGAGGTTCCGGCTGCAGTGAGCCGTGATTGTACTATTGCCCTCCAGCCTGGGCAACAGAGTGAGATGCCAACTTAAATAAATAAATAGGAAAAAAACCCCGCAAAAAACGGTTATTGAAGAACAAATGTGGATTCTATATCTGCTTTATGAGAACTGAAAGTAGCTGGGATAACTGCTTTTCTCACTGTAAGATTTAATTACTAATATTTGAACCAGAGCGTTTAGGTGCTAAAAGAAATAAAACGACAGACTTTTTTCTTTTTTTTAAATGTCAGAGGATTTTTAGGCAACATGTTTCCTGGAAGAAATTGTGCGTTTTTTTCCCCCTGAGAGTGTCATAGAAACTGGCTTTAGGAATTGTCACTTGGTGGCACACGGCTAGGTTATCTTTGCCTACTTTAATATTTTTTCTTTAAAGGAAAAGAAGATCCTATCCCTCAATTGCTGTTATATTTAGGTCTTCAGGGGTGGGATCTGGTGAGTTTGCTATTATTGTAGACTGAAATCTATATATAGGGACACTCAAATTAAATGTGGTAGAAGTCCATGTCTTTAAAAAAAAGAAAGCAATTACTATGTTTGAAAGCCAAGCTATAAAAAGTCAATGAAATCATAGGAGAGCCATTTTACTGAGCAAATGTCCCCGACTTGCTTTTCCCTCTTGTGTCCTGCAGTGGCAGAGCGAGGAATGCAAAATGTTTCAGGATGAGGATCCCAGCTTTTACTTACAGGTAGCCGGATGCTAGGGGTTGTTCCTGTCAGCACCTGCCCTATAGATTAGGTCACAGATCCAGAAGGAGAAATGCTCAGACACTCAACTTGTAATTTGTTAAATGTCATTTTAGTTATCGAGCATTCCATAGAACTGTTTTATTTTATTTTTTTTTAAGAGGAGGCTATTTTTATTTGATGCATGCTCACATATACGATAATTTCTTAAAGTAGAAATTAATGTTCTTGAAAATACATGTCTTTGACCACTGAAGCTTGACTAGTACCTGCCAATTTTGCCAATCACATTGGGTCTCACTCTGTCGCCCAGGCTGGAAGAACTGGGACTACAGGCATACACCACCACAACCCGCTAATTTTTTGATTTTCTTGTAGAGATGGGATCTTGCTATGTTGCCTAGGTGGATCTTAAACTCCTGGGCTCAAGCAGTCCTCCTGCTTTGACCTCCCTAAGTGCTGGGATTACAAGCATGAGCCACCATACCTGGCCAGAAAAATCCCTTTTTTTTTGGTGAGTCAAGGTCTCACTGTGTTACTCAGGTTGGAGTGCAGTGGCACGACCATGGTTCACCGAAGCCTCTATCTGGACCCAGGTAGTCTTCCCATCTTAGCCTCCCTCCAGCTAATACTATAGATGCCTGGCTAATTTTCTAATTTTTTGTAGAGATGAGGTCTCACTGTGTTGCCCAGGCTGGTCTCAAACTCCTGGGCTCAAGCTGTCTTCCCACCTCGACCTCCCAAAGTGCTGGGACTATAGGCATGAGCCACCATGCCCAGCCAGGAAATCTATTTTTAATACCCATATGTAAACACATATGAGGATTTTAATTCCCTTCTCGCTCCCTCTTCTTCCAAGAAAAGAAGGAAGAGAAGAAGGACATTAGGAGCCTCTGAAAGGTGCTGGGAGTCTTTGCTGTTGAGTGGCAGACATAAGCCTCCTTGGGCTGTTCTGGAGACTCTGAACATTGACCATCCACGGGTCTTTACATTTCACAGCAATCGAATCTCAAGAATATAACAGGCTTCGTGGACTGTTCTTTCTTCCTCAGAGGTATCTTGCAGCCCTGCCAGAGTTCTGATGATGAGGTTGGATTTCTGCATGGAAACGTAAAACAGCTTAAATCTAACATTTCACTTTGTCTTCTTAAATCGCTACACAGCTTTGACTAAGTACTAGGTAAAAAAGAACTTCTAATGTGGGGAACACTTAAGACCTGAGTGAGCTGTTACACCATCAAATGCTAACCAAGTATTCCCCTTAGGGACATGTTCAGAATTTCAGATGATAAGAATCTGTTGATTCCTCGGCCAATACAAGGGATCTTGGTGTCATTTCTGAATGCTTTCCCCTGGTTCTTCCCAAGGTTTCTATTAAGAATCAGCCTTTTCCAATGAGAATCGAGACTTTTTCACTCTGCCCCTCTTCTCTGGGGGTAGGCTGTTTTAATGCTAAGCAGTTACTTTTCTCTGCAAAATTCACCATGGTTCATGTCACGTATTAAAGGAAATAGATGACCTCAGGACACTGGGGAGGGCTGTAATTGTTTTTGTAACAGAAAGCCTGCATGCCGGAGGAGGGTACATCCCAGCGGGGGCTGGCAGGCAACTGGAGACTGACTCATCCATGACTCAGATGGCAGCCTGTGTGGCCCCTCGGCCCTGGTGCCAGCCTCTGAAAGCATACAGCTGGTACCTCAGCTCTCCCACGAGAACTTGAAAGTGAACGCATGCAACGAGGATTCTGGCTTGATTTGAGTGGGGCTCAGCCTCGGTGAGGGACTTGGTGAGAAGCTGGAATAAGCACCCACACCTTCTGGCTTTGGCACTGCATGTGGTTAGGGAAACTGGGTAGCTGCTGGTTTTACATGCTAGAGAGGCTGTGTAACCCAGTGATGGTTAGGAAAAGAAAATAAAATCTTTGTTCATCTTTGTCCATTTGTTATAGTGCCCATCTTTTCTCTCTTATTTATTTACTTTTTAAGAGACTGGGTCTCACTCTGTTGCCCAGGCTGGAGTGTAGTAGCACAATCATAGCTCACTGCAGTCTCGAACTCCTCAGCCTTCCAAGTAACTAGTGCACCTTTGCACCCAACTAATTTTTAAATTTTTTTTTTTTTTAGAGATGGCGTCTCACTTAGGCTGGTCTTGAACTCCTGGCCTTGAGTGATCCTCTTGCCTTGGCTTCCCAAAGTGCTGGGATTGCAGGCATGAGCCACTGCACCTGGCCCATCTTTTCTTTACCTACTTGAAGTGTGATCTTTTAAATATTTTACTTCCCCATATAATGATCTATTTTCGGACTTTGAATATTTCTGCTCAGTAGCAAATATTACATGACTGTAATTGTATAGACTTGCTATCTGATAGGGCAAATGCCCCCTTGTTATTTTATTTTATTTTTTTGAGTCGGAGTCTCACTCTGTTGCCCAGGCTGGAGTGCAGTGGCACGTTCATGGCCACCCCATCATCGACCTGCTAGGCTCCAGCGATCCTTCTACCTCAGCTTCCTAAGTAACCAGAGCTGTAGGTACATGCTACCATGCCTGGATAATTTTTCAATTTATTGTAGAGATGAGGTCTTGCCAAGTTGCCTAGGCTGTTCTTGAGCTCATGGGCTCAGGCATTCCCCTCACCTTGGCCTCCCAAAGTGCTGGGATTATAAGCTTGAGCCACCGTGACTGGTCCCCTTGTTATTTTTTTTTCCCTCGAGATATCCTTTCTTGATTATTATTTACAAAGTTACTCTTCCAGATGCACTTTTAGAAGCAGCCTTGCATGTTGTTTTAAAAAAAAGTCTATTTGAGGCTGGGTGTGGTGGCTCACGCCTGTAATTCCATCACTTTGGGAGGCTGAGATGGAGTATCACTTGAGGTCAGGAGTTCAAGACCAGCCCAGGCAAAAGAGTAAGACCCCATCTCAACAAAAAATTCAAAAATGAGCCAAGTGTATTGGTTCGCACCTGTAGTCCTAGCTACTTAGGAGACTGAAGTGGGAGGATTGCTTGAGCATAGGAATTTGAGGTTGCAGTGAGCTATGATTATACCACTGCAATCACTACACCCTGGGCCACAGAGCAAGACCATCTCCAAATAATAATAATAGTGGTTGGGCACAGTGGCTCAAGCCTGTAATCCCAGCGCTTTGGGAGGCTGAGGTGAGAAAATTGCCTGAGCTCAGGGGTTCGAGACCAGCCTGGGCAACTTGGTGAGACCTTGTCTCTACAATAAATCAAATACATACATACATACATACATACATACATACATACATACATACATAAGCCAGGTGTGGTAGCACATGCCTGTAGTTCTAACTACTTGTAAGGCTGAGGTGGAAGAATCACCTGAGCCCAGCAGGTTGAGGCTGTGGTGGCTGTGAGCATGCCACTGCACTCCAGCCTGAGCAACAGAGTGAGACTCCGACTCAAAAAATAATAATAGTAAATGTAAAAAATCTATTTGGGATTGCACTGAATGTGTAGTAATTTAAGGAGAATTTATCTCCTATTGAGTTGAATTTTCCTATCAAGGAGCATAGAATGTCTCAGAATTTTTTAGGTCTTTATGTCCTTTAGTAAATCTTTTATAGTTAAAAAATATATTCATTATTTAGGATTCATGAAATGAATTGGCAAGCTTTCCATCTTTTACTGTACTCAGAAACTGCATATAACTTCAGGATTTGCTGTTCTTTGGAAGTTTCATAGGTATCACCTGTAAAGCAAGTGGACTTGAAATCATTTTTATATTAGTTCATGATAACAATTTTTCTTTTTTGAGTCAGAGTCTCACTCTGTTGCCCAGGCTGGAGTATCATGGCACGATCTCAGCTCACTGCAGTTGTGAGATCAGGTGATCCTCCTTCCTCAGCCTCCCAAGTAGCTGGAACTACAATGTGTGCCATCACGCCCTGCTAATTTTTCTGATTTTTTTTTTTTTTTTTGGTAGAAATGAGGTCTCACTGTGTTGCCTAGGCTGGTCTCGAAACTCCTGGACTCAAGTGATCCTCCTGCCTCAGCCTCCCAAAGTGCTGGGATTACAGGCATGAGCCACTGCCACCTGGTCAAATAACTTTCTAAAATGACAGAGTTTGAGAAGGAGGGAAAGTGATCAATGGGGAGTGGAGAGAGATGCAGGACTGAAGATAGGAAATGATGCAGGCCTGATCCAGAGGGAGAGTTAAACATTTTGGAAAGAGAACTTCAAGGTGATCAATCTTAGAGACTTTCTCCTAGAACACAAAGGAAGGGACATAGGCTGTTCCTGAGCCACCTTCTGTCAGTAAGAAGTTGATTTTAAAAACTGTGTGGTAACAGCCTGGGCAACTTGGCGAGACTCGTCTCTACAATAAATCAAAATAAGTAGCCAGGCGTGGTGGCGCATGCTTGTAATTCCAGCTACTTGGAAGACTGAGGCAGAGAGATCGCCTAAGCCCAGCAGGTGGAGGCTGCGGTGGCTGTGATTGTGCCACTGCACTCTAGCCTGGGCTATAGAGTAAGACTCCGACTCAGAAAAAAAAAGCCATGTAGTAGCTGCTTTTGTTGCTATGATCTCCTGAAGAGGTTAAGGTCGGGAAAGAGCAAAACCTAAAGCTTGAGCCTGGCTGGCTGTTAGAGGACATAAGCTGATGATCTCTGCTCTTATACTATTTCCAAATCACAAGTCTCTTGGTCCTGTTCCCCGCATGGCTAGCGGGTGTCTGTAGGCGTTCCAGTCTCCGGGGTATGCTTGCCAGTCCATGATGTGATTGGGCTTCTGTGTGCTTGTGGGAGAATGTTAGCCACTCTCTGTGTCCTACTCCTGTGGCATGGTACTAACTGGTTAGTTTTGGAAGATAGCTGCTTTCCTGTAATGCTGGACCTTAGATTTTGGATTCTGCTGTTCACTATAGAAAGTTTTTGGTAAGCATGGCCCTGAGCTCAACCAAGGAAATCCACTGGCCTTCCACACAATGAGATCAAGTCTCTCGATTGGGTGATCTCGCACTGGGCTCAAACCAGTATCTCAGCTTTCTCAGATTAGAAGACCTGGAACAGAAAAGATAGGCATTCCTCTGGCACAGCCATGATGTCTCATAGACTGCCAAAAGGCTTAATACTTGGAGAATGCGTTCATGGTTTTGGTAAAATAAGTTCCCACGTGGCTGTCTTTGCTGTCTGTTGTTCTTTCTCTTTGTCAAGTGTAACTGAGAGTTTGATGAAATTCCACATAGTTGGTATTCACAAGACACTTTCTAATATATTTAAATAAGCCTTTGACAGTATGCTGAAAATTCCAGTGTGAAAATGCACGGTCAGAAATAGTTCTTGGTGTTAAATTAGCCGATTAAAGGTGTTACTTAACTGTCCTGTCAGTGTCTTTGAAAGACTAAATACATATGCACATCTGTGTGTGTGTTATGTATATATTAAAATGAGCCAAGACAGAGCCAAGTGAGTCTTTGTAAATGGCCCAGACACTGTTACTGATGTTTAAAATACTTTTTAAAATGCTTTTCTTTTATAATTTATCTCTACATCTTTTTAAGTAGCTGTCTCAAATTACAAAAGAGTTTTTATTGAAAATAAAAAGATGAATACTGAGGATATTATTGTGCATCTCTGGCCTTTTAAGACTAAACAAACTGCAGTGCTTGTGTTTAAATAAAAAGAACTACATATATTAGAGCTTTCTGTGTCATGGGCTTAAGAATTAAAATGTAGCATTTTACATTTGAATGATCTCATTCACTTTTCTTACTTTTGGGCAGAATCAAGAATAAGGAGGAGGTATCTGTGAAAGTTACTTTGATTCACTTTTTGGAGCCATAGAGAGTAAGACCCAGTACATCTCGGGACTAATACATCAAGGTTACAAATTCACATTTTGTGGATACTGCTTTGGTAGGGCAAAGAGCCTCTCAAAGCATAAGTAGACTTTCTAGATTATAGACTATACCATAGATGTTCTGTGAAAGAAGAAGTTTTGATTCAGTGAGAGAGAGGCTACACGAATGTGAGAAAGGAAGTTATGTTTAGGTTGAACAAGCCAGGCCATTTGCCAGAGTGTTTTCCTCAGTGTTTCTGTATGTTTTCTCCTTGTGTGCACACATGTCCCCAGCCTGTGAGAACCTGTCTGCTTGTCTGTAAACAGCAATTAATGTTTGGAACGATTTCATTGTGATTCTTTCCCCATCGCCCACTCACCTTGTGGCACATGGGCCGGACCACTCAGTGAGTTTACATTTGAAAAATAAAGATGCTGATAGCCATCTGGGTTGTGTCTGACATTCATCATTAAACTCTGTCCACACAAGCAAAATCAAATGGAGAATTGAGGCATCTGCCAAAATCATGTAGGGAGAGGCCTCTGAGGATGACTGGGGTTGACCTTCTCCATCTTTGCTGCACTCTAAGCCTCTTTAGGACATAGGTTTTTTTTTCCCCCTAAACATCTGTGTTATATATAGACCAAAGAAATTTTTGGCACATAAAAGAATCATTCCCCCTAATATTTTTTGTCTTTAGTTGACAACAGCTATATGTTATTATTTTTTTATTTTTATTTTTGAGTTGAGGCATCTGTTGCCCAGGCTGGAGTGCAGTGGCACGATCCTGGCTCACTGCAGCCTTGACCTTCTGGGCTCAGGTGATCCTTCCTCCTCAGCCTCTCAAGTAGCTGGGACTGTTGGTACACACTACCACACCCAGCTAATTTTCTAATTTTTTGTAGAGCTCAGGTCTCCCTGTGTTGCCTAGGCTGGTCTAGAACTCCAGGGCTCAAGCAGTCCTCCCACCTTGGACTTCCAAAGTACTGGGATTACAGGCATGAACCATCACGCCAGGCCCAGGGTTTGCTTCTTTGAGTTCTCTTTCTGTATCCGCTGCTGTTCTGCTTCTCTGTCTGAAGCTCTGGTTGGCTGGGTTTTTGTTCTCCATCCTGTTTTTGTAGTGGTACTTGGTCAATTGATACTAAAGAGTTCTTTGTTTTCCTCTTTTCACGAGTCGCTCTCTTTCTCCAGTTGTAGGGAAAGAGTGTTAGAATTGAAGATTTTCTTTCTTGCTGAGTAAGGAGCATTCCAGTAACTTTTAATTGGCTTACAAAAGGCACAAATCATAGTGTGGAGCTTGGTAAATTTTCCCAAGTGAACACACCCATATAATAAGGACGGTAGTCAGTTTAAGAAAAGTCTCTGCAACCCGGGCAACAGAAGGCTTGCCTGAGCCCAGGAGGTCAAGGCTGCTGTGAGCCGTGATCACCCCACTGCACTCAAGCCTGGGTGACAGAGGGAGACCCCAACTCAAGAAATAAATAAATAAATAAAAACTCTCCAACTGCCCCAAGCTTTGTTGTGCCTTCTCACCCCCATTATCCTTCAGATGACCCACCTGTTGTGGGATGTGTTCCAGCCCTGGTATCCTCTGACCCACTAGTTGTGTGGAGACTGTGTCAGTCTGCCCTGCCCTGCCCTTTGCCCTTTGCCCTTTTTGCCCAGATGAGTCGTGTAGGGTTAGAGAAACGGGTTCTTTGTTCCCAGTGCACCTGTGTTTCAGTAGGTGGTAGAGAGAGATTCAGGATGTTGCATCTCTGCTCTCTCTGTAGGTGGCCTTCAACAGTCCTCCTCTGGGCTACCTGGAAGCAGGAAACAGGAGGCAGGATGCTCAGCTGCTGTGCCGGGTGCTGTCACGCACTTCTTTTGTTTCCAGGCTGGAGTGCAGTGGCACACTCACGGCCACCCCTGCGTTAAACAGCTGGGCCCAGGCATTCCTTCTACCTCAGCCTCCCAAGTAGCCAGAACTACAGGCATGCACCACTACACCCGACTAATTTTTTGATTTATGTAGAGATTAGGTCTCGCCAAGTTGCCTAGGCTGTTCTTGAACCGGTGGGCTCAAGCAATCCCCTCATCTCATCCTCCCAAAGTGCTGGGATTACAGGCTTGAACCACTGTGCCCGGCCTTATTTGTTTTTTTTGTTTTTTTGAGTCGGGGTCTCATTCTGCTGCCCAGGCTGGAGTGCAGTTGCATGATCATTGCATGCTCACTGTAGCCTCAACCTCCTGGGCTTGGGTGATCCTTCCATCTCAGCCTCCTGAGTAACTGGAACTACATTTTTTGACTTTTGTAGGGAAAAGGTCTTGCTGTCTTGCCCACACTGTTTTCAAACTTATGGACTCAAGCGATCCTCCTGCCTTAGCCTCTCAAAGTGCTGGGATTACAAGCATGAGCCCCTGCGCCCGGCTCCTTTGCTTTCTCTCTCTGCCAACAAAGTATTGAAACTACTAAGTAAGACAACATGAATCTAGGAGGCTTGTGTAAAAAACAGTGTTTATGCATAAGATTAAAAAAGTAAACTTCAACTTCTAAAAATGGAAAGTTAAATGGGAGAATTATCAGTGGTGGGAGGAAGGATCTGTAGTCAGTAGAACAGGGGTGGAAGGAAATGGACTGAGGACAAGGCAGGGTGACATTAGGTTACCTGGGGCAGAACTGCCTGTGTGTGAGGGCTCTGAGATGCTGGCCTGTGCACGTTGCTGGGGTGCTTTAGAAGTCTGGATCCATGGGGTGGTGTGTTCACAACAGCCAAAGATCAGAGGAGACATTCCCTCAAGTCAAATTCTGTCATTATTATGCCATTTCCTAAGTCGGATGAGAGACACCCCTACTCTTTTGACTGCCATCTGTTTAGCAAGAAGAGATGGATTATGAAGACATCCTGGAATGGAATTAGAGATTCTTCAGAAGTGATATGCTACCTACAATATTTTCAGACGAGTCCCAGCTTTATCACTTAGTCGTTGTGGGGCTGTGAGTAAGAGATTATTTGGGAGGATGGATGAGACATTATGCACATGGAGAGCTTTATTATTCATGGAGGGTGTGTATACTGAAGCTAGCTGCTAGGCATCTACACATCTCATAGAATCCCTACCCATGTGTTGATCTCACATCTTCTCCACTGTCTTGTCTTTCTTTTCTTGAGTAGGGGTCTTGTCACTCTGTCGCTCAGGTTGGACTACAGAGTCACGATCATGACTTTCCAAAGCATTGACCTGCTGGACTCAGGCGATCCTCCTGCCTCAGCTTCCTGAGTAGCCGGGACTCCGGTGTGCGGCTAAATTTTTTTAATTTTTTTTTTTTTTTAGAGATGAGGCTTTGCTATGTTGCCCTGGCTGGTCTTGAACTCCTAGGCTCAAGCGATCCTCCTGCTTCAGCCTCCCAAAGCATTACAGTTACAGGCAGGAGCCACCATGCGCAGCCTCTCACCACCTTTTCTCTTGCTTCTGAACTTCCTGTCTCTGAATGTTTCTTAGGATGTTGAAGTAGACTTACCTCATTCGTATTCTGCTGTTTGCTCGAGTTTGAGTGCTGTAGCCCTTGGTGTTGATGCACGTTGAGAAGAAGGGGACGTTGACAAGCAGAGAGGTCTTGGAATACGTGGGAGTAGTAAACTTTTTGAGAAACTGGATTTAGAAGGGGAGGCAAGAAAACCAAACTGTGAAACCTTGAACAGGCTGGGAGAGTGGTCCTAGGAGTGGTGAGGGACATGGACAGGGTTGTGGGTCTACCCATCCACCCTACCATCCACTGTATGCCAGATAACACTGTAGCCTCCTCGGAAAAGGGAAGAAAGACCAATAGCCCCTCACTGTCCATGACTGGAGCCCTCTCTTAGATTGTACAGCAGCAAACTGCTTTTTGCCGTGTAGGTAACGGCTCAGGATAGGATGGCCAACTCGGACTCCTATGATCTCACTTTCATTTCCTGCCTTGGATAGGGACCAGTGGTGTGGCCTCGGTCCCCACCTCACTGCTTGCTTCTGGCCTAGGGTCTAGGGGGCTTCCCTTTGCTGCTAATCCCAAGACAATAGAGGTTGTGGTGATCTTTGTCTTTTTTTTTTTTGAGTTGGAGTCTCACTCTGGAGCGTCGTGGCATGATCATGACTACCGCAGCTTCTACCTGCTGGGCTCAGGTGATCCTTCCACCTCAGCCTCCTGAGTAGCTGGAACTACATGTGCGCCACCACACCCGGCTAATTTTTCTTTGATTTATTGTAGAGATGAGATCTTGCCAAGTTGCCCGGCTTGGTCTCAAACTCCTGGGCTCAGGTGATCCTCTTACCTCCACCTCTCAAAATGCTGGGATTACAGGTGTGAGCCACTGTGTCCAGCCTGTCTTGAAGCCAAAACAGGTTACTTCTGTCTTTGACAGGCGGTAGGGTTTGCTTTGTCTTTTTATCTCATTCTGAATCTTAAAATGTAGCCTGTCACAGAATCTTGTTTTTTTGTTGCTGTTGGCTTCAACAGCAGAAATTGACATTTACATAGTTCTGTAGGATGGAAGTCTAAGATCAATGTGGGCAGGTTTGCAATGAGTCCTGCAGTGTGGTGTACTTAATGCTGGCAGTTATGCAACAACGTGATGCACTTAATGCTGACACTGTTCATTTAAAATGGTAGAGATGGCAAGTTTTATATTATGTATATTTTATTACAATCAATACAGGTCATTAAAAAAGCCATGTCCACCTGTACACTATTTTTCCATGAGGAGTCACATTGGCATGTACTGAGTTTTCAGTTTAAGAATGATGCTTTTGGTCAGGCATGGTGGCTCTCACCTATAATCCCAACACTTGAGGAGGCCAAGGCAGAAGGACTGCTTGAGCCCAGGAGTTTGAGACTAGCCTAGGCAACATAGACCTCATCTCTGCAAAAAAATTAGCCGGTCATGGTGGTGCATGCCTGTAGTCCCAGCTACTCAGGAGGAGTTGGGAGGTCAAGGCTGCAGTGAGCCTGGGCAGCAGAGTAAGACCCTGACTCAAAAAAAAAAAGTAATAATAATTTAAAAAATAATTATGTTTTGGTCTGTCTCATGAGAAAGTTTTTGTTGTTTTTCAGTTAGGGTCTCACTCTGTCTCCCAGACTAGAGTGCAGGGACACGATCACAGCTCACTGCAGCTTCAAATTCCTGGACTCAAGTAATCCTCCCACTTCAGCCTCTCAAAGTGCTGGGATTATAGGCGTGAGCCATCACGCCTGGCCCCATAAAGCAAGTTCTGGTTACCAGAATTGTATATCATTTTTAGCAGTAATCTAGCCCCCCTCCTCCTTTTCTTCTGAACCTGAGATATAAGAAATTCCTTGAGATCTTGCCTGGGTCTCATTCTACTGGCCATGCGTGGATGGGTGATATCCTGAGGAGTGTGGGAAGTTTATTTGACTGCAGTGGAATTTCCTGGAGGTGGTTGGATATTTAGGTGAAGGTAGGGAGGAGTGAGGTATATGGTTCAGGGGGACCCGGGTTTGGTTGAATCTCAAGCTCACACAGTTTGGGGACCTCTTAAAGAAAAACAATACAGAAAGAGCTTCCCCCCCCCCCCCGCTTTTTTTGAGACAGAGTCTCACTCTGTCGCCCAGGCTGGAGTGCAGTAGCATGGTCACGGCCACCATAACCTTTGCCCTCTGGGCTCAGGTGATCCTCCCACCTCAGCCTCCAAAGTAGTTGGGACTACAGGCACGACCACCACACCTGGCTAATTTTTTATTTATTGTAGAGACTAGGTCTTGCCAAGTTGCCCAGGCTGGCCTTGACTCCTGAGGGCTCTTGTCTCTGCTTCCCAAAGTGCTGAGATTACAGGCATGAGCCACTACTCAGCAAAGATCTTTCTTATGTAAATTCTACAAGAACAGTTCTTGTGAACATTGTTGGGCTTTTCTCAGAAGGGGTTGTGAAGCTAAACTTTATGCTTAATGTGCCTTGTTTCTATTTCACGACAAAAGGCAGAATGAAGCAATGACTGCCCGCAGCAAACTGTTTACTTCCTTTGATCTTCATTCTCAGAAGCAAAAAGATTTGTAAGTGTGTTCTGTTCAGAGGACTTGACAAGTGACTAGGAAGCCCTTAGGCGTGGAGAGTGGTTTCCTACCTTAAACTCAACTGTAGCCCATGTTTAATTTAACCATTTTTCCCCAAACTTCAATTTGGCAATAATTTGTCTGGTAATTCATTATTACAAAGTGACCCTAGATCAAAACCAATTAACTTTGAATTTCTTGCCGCCTCTGTTACACTGTAAAATTTTAGAGGCATTTTCTGAGAAATTATATAACATTTCCATGCTAATTATGACCTTGAGGTATGCTTGTGTCAAGGAAGATGCATAATCTTCTCTTCTCTGTCTGGTAATTACTTTCTCATCTTTCTCCCCCCCTCTGATTAGTCTTCATGTCTCTTTCCTTACTTAGATAAATACTTCATCAATCAGAGATTAGAATAATCTCATTACCTATGGGAATTCCTCAGTGCCGCTCAGGGCTCTAAATGGAGCTGTTTAGGGGAGCCATTATCATTGAAAGCAACACTTAGTGACCAGATGGCCTCACTGGAAGAAACACGCGTGCAGGACAGCAGGGAAGACATTTAATGAGGCGTAACTTATGCAGAGAAGGCTGGAGAGAAGTCCTGTTTTTGGTGGTTGTGGTGCTTTGTTTTACCTTCAGCAAGAGCATAATTCTCTCCTTTTTGGGGGGGGGGTGTACGGAAAATAGAATTTTCAGAAGTAAAATAACAGGTCTTCATATCCTGAAAATGGTGGCAAAAATCAAAGAATGGGCCTCATGCTTTTTTGTGGCAGAATTTGTTATACCGTGGGAGCCCGGTGCTCAGAGTAAGGGCGACCGCAGGTGACCGCCATTCACTGCTCTCTAATCCTTACTTTTGGATGTCAATTTCAGTGTCCAGATTGCCCATTGTTCTGAGTGGCATTTGGGCTTCTTTGCCTGCTTCTTGGACAAAGCCAGATTTTCAATCCTAAATTATAGGTGAAGAACTATTCTATAAACAAAAACTATTCTGCAAATTCCATTATCATTAAAGTAAGACTTTTATACTGTTTCAGGCTGCTTACAAGTTATTGAAAAAATTTGGGTTTCTTTTCTTTTTCGTTTTGGGGACAGGCAAAGCTTTATAAAACTTGTTCGTGTTTCTGGTGAGTTGAAGGCTTCTCTGCTTATTTTAGTCTTTGGAAAGATGAAGTTAAATGGGGCTCAAAATCTGTTTTTAAGTGTGGCAGTCACTTTCATGGGTTTGAATTTAGCGAAATTAATGTTGGGCTGGCTCCATCCTCAAAGGAAAAAGGATGTGGTGGAAAAAATGATATTGAGAACGAGTGAAACACGGAGGAATTTTGTGTTGTCCTGAGTTTCTGCATGTGATCAGTGGTAGGAGAAATTAAAAGAATGATGAAAAATAGTTTGCACATTCATGTCACAGCTTTGATTTGGCCACAGCTGTTTTCCGACAGATACCTACCATTTATGAACTTTATTACCCGTGAATACTTGGTAGACAAGCACTCGTCCATCTGAATTCTTAAAACACTTTAGTTAAAATATGAAAAACAGGATTTGTTTTAAAATGAGCTTCCCTGCATGTTTCCCCCTTCGTCTGAGGTATTCACATTGCCAGTGTGATGTTAGGATCCAATTAGGTCAGTTTGGAAATTTTCATTTTTAGCAGGAGAGGAAAATAAGTGGCGTGCTGGCACCAACTTGCCTTCAAATAAATTAACGAATATTCTCAGCTGAAACAGTTTTGTGTTGGGATGTGTCCCCTGACCTGGCCGCTTGGCTGGAAGCCAGTGTTGTAGTTTTCTCCGCTCTCCCCCCCAGACTCTTAAAAATCTTTGATGGTTGTTCTTTGTGAGAGAGGAAAGCCTTTTCTTGTGGCCTCCTGGTGGGTACACTCTGGTCCTGTTGTGGATGGCGTGGACTGCTACACCTTGTTCCTTTCAGCAACTGCCCCAGGTGTCACCTAGTCCCCATTCTGCTCTTCCTGCCTGCCCTTCAGGGCTTTGTGTACTTGGCCTACTCAACTCCCCAACTCATCTCTTAGTTTCAATACAAGCAGGTCCCATGGGCCAGTCCATTCTGGCAGGTCCTTTGAGGATGTCACTGACCTTCGCAGCTCACTTACTCCTCAGTTACCTTTTAAATTACTATTATTATTATTGTTTGAGTCGGGCTTCATTCTGTCGCCCAGGCTGGAATGTAGTGGCACGATCATGGCCATTGCAGCCTGTACGTCAGGTGATCCTTCTGCCTCAGCCACCTGAGTAGCTGGGTCTACAGGTGTGCACCACCACGCCTGGCTGATTTTTTGATCTACTGTAGAGACACGATCTCACCATGTTGCCCAGGCTGGTAAATTATTATTATTTGTTTAATTGACAACTAAAAATTTTGTATATTTTATGGTATATAACATGCTGCTTGGATTATATATGTGCATTATATGTTGTGCAGTGGCTAAATCAAGCTAATTAATATATGCATTACCTCACATACTTATTTTTTATGGTGAACACACTTAAAATCTACTCAATAATTTTTAAGTATATGATACATTGTTATTAACTCTAGTCACCGTGTTGTACAGTGGATGTCTTACACTTATTCCTCCTGTATGGAATGTTCTGTTCTTAACCAATATCTCCCCAAATCTTTCCACCCCCCAGCTTCCATCGGTTACTTTGATCATAGACTAGTAACAGTAGCAATAATGGTAATGACGCTTTGTGATCACCTACTATGTGCCGCTTGTATTCAGGCTCCTTACTTGCATGATTTTATGGAAGCCTCCTGACACCATGAGGGATGCGTTGTTATCTCCACGATGCAGGTGAGGAAGGTGAGATTTCAAAAGGGTAAGATATATAGGAAAAGGCCGAAGGCGGGTTTAGGTCCAGGTTCTGCGACTGCTCTCCCCCACTGTCCTCCGATGCCTTCCAGGGAGCTGAAGGGGCTTTTAGAGGTCGTCTTATCCAGGGGCTCTCAGCTCTGGCTACACTTAGAATCATCGGGGGAGTTGAAAGCAAAGCTTCCCTCTGGTCTCTCAGGTCAGTTAATCAGAATCTCTCGGAGTGGGACCCAGGCCCTGCTGTGTTTTAGGACTCCACGGTGATTCCGCCATGGACCCAGGGTGACTCCTCCTACTTGGGTTCAGATCCTTCCATTTTCAGAAGAATCCTAAACTCATCATATCCCTCTGGGTTAATCGGCGAGATCTAGACTTGACCCCAGATCTTCCGACCGTTCTTTTGGTCACTTTTTATTGTTTTTATTCCAATTCCTGAAAATAGAGTCCGGATACAAGAAACCTCATTTGAGAAGCTTCTTATCCTGTTGTTTGCATGCCACTGTGTGCCTGAGGGGCACGGCTTAGTTTTGAAGGATTACAGAAAATCAGATGGTTGTAATATGATCTTGTGGAAATCGGCCAGGATGCTGATATGTTACAATGAGGCTGAAGCATGCTTTAGGCTATATCCCTGTATAGGTTTACAAGTAGTATGCCACCCGTAATATTTATGTTGTATGACTCCTGTGTGCTAGGTTGTTCATACCTAGGTTGTCATCAGCACAGCCAGGAACAGTTGGACTGTCTCTGTGTTCTACAGGAGATGGATTCAAAACTGCCCAGTCACATGTTCCTAGAGCCAAGACCAGAGCGAGGTGTTCTCATTCATGGTTTGGTTCCCTTGCCACAGAACTACCTGGCCGTCTTTGATTTCTTTTTAAAATTTATTTGCTTATTTTTGAAGTTGGTGTCTCACTCTGTTGCCCAGGCTCACCACCACCTTGGCCTCCTGGGCTCAAGCGGCCCCCCGCCTCAGCATCTCGAGTAACTGGGACTACAGGCGTGCATCACTACACCTGGCTAATTTTTCTACTTTTTGTAGAGATGGGGGTCTTGCTTTGATGGCCAGGCTGGTCTTGAACTCCTTGCCTCAAGTGATCCTCCCTCCTCGGCCTCCCGAAGTGCTGGGATTCAAGGCACGAGCCACCACACACAGCTGCCATCTTTTATTTCTAAAGCATGTGATACAGCCGTATGGCAGGGCCCATTTGGGTGTGAGGGGAGCGTCCGTGGTGCTTGCTGTGTTCCTGTGACTGTATGGCTTCGCATTCATCCATCCATACGCCGCCTGGGCCCCCACAACTTGAGGGCTTGTGTCTCCGGTCTGCTGGGGAAACTTCCCTCGCATCCCGTTTTTCTTCCTTCCCCATTATTGTCTTTGTCAGCTGCTTCTGTGCTCATCTTGTGCCTCTGAACCTATTATCTTTGTCTCTTAACTTCTCGTTTTGCTCTCTGATGATGGTCCAGATTATCTTCCAGCTCACAGCTTTGGTACGTAGCCTGATTCATTTTTGTTCTCAAGTCCTTTGAAGTTTCTTCTCTGCAGTCATTTTCAATTTATTTTTCTCTTATTGAAAGCTCTTTTTACTGTTTCCTTCTTTTTCAGAGAAGCCTAGTCTTGTTTTATGAACATACTGTTGTTTTCAAGTCTTTCTTAAAATATGTCCTGGAGCTTTTTTTCTTGAAGTTGTTTTCTGTCCTTGAAATTATGTTTTCTCTGGGGTCAGTTGTTCATGATGACTTTTTTCCACCCCTTCTGGGTTTTCCTCAAAGAACTTATACTCCTCAGTGGTTGGTTTGTTTTAATGAATTAAAAACTCCATAGATGCTGGTTGTAGTGGCTAATGCCTGTAATCCCAGCACTTTGGAAGGCAGAGATGAGAGGATTGCCTGAGCCCACGGGTTTGAGTTCAGCCTGGGCAACATGGCGAGACCTTGTCTCTACAGTAAACCAAAAATTAGCTGGGCGTGGTGGCACATGCCTGTAGTTCCAGCTGCTTGGAAGGCGGAAGTGGAAGGATTGCCTGAGCCCAGCAGTTTGAGACTGCGGTGGCTGTGAGCATGCCACTGTACTCCAGCCTGAGCAACAGAGTGAGACTGTAACTCAAACAAACAAACAAACAAACAAAAAACTCCCAGCTGGGCTCGGTGGCTCAGCCTGTAATCCCGCGCCTTTGGGAGGCTGAGGTGAGTGGATTGCCTGAGCCCACGGGTTTGAGACCTGCCTGGGCAGCGAGACCTCATCTCTACAATAAAAATCAAAAAATCAACCGGGCGTGATAGTGCATGACAGTAATTACGGCTACTTGGAAGGCTGAGGCAGAAGGATTGCCGGAGCCCAGCAGGCCGAGGCTGCGGTGGCCGGGAGCGGCCACTGCACTCCAGTCTGGGCGACAGAGTGAGACTCCAACTCAAAAAAAAAAAAAAGAACTCCCTAGATAAATTGGGAGGGTGGCCCTTGATCTTTTCTGCAGTTGCCTGGTTTCCGGAATAGGCCCTTGTAAATAGTGGGAGACCCTCTCTCCCTTCATAATAGTTGAACCCAGAGGTGGTACCTTTAAGTGCCTTTTACCTATGCAGGAAGTTGCCTTTGACATGGAGGTTCAGAACCACCCTTAACCCATCTCTGACACCCACAATGGAATCTTCCCCTGACACAGTGCTCATTTTCTTGGTTTTGCCACAGCCAGTGGACCCTGCCTTCCCCTGTGGCTCTCAGCTTTCAGGACTCTGTTTTAGTGAGACAGGGCAGAAGAGGGAGTTGGTGGGGAAGACCCCAGTCCTCCTGCATTTGGCTCTTGTCCATCACCCTGTGATGGCCCTACTGCACACTCCCACACCCTCATCGTTGACTCTGAGTTTGACACCAAGACTTGCCTGGAAGGATCCTTTGGCCTCCAAAAGTTTGGGCCATGGTTTTCCCTGTGCTTTCTTTACTGCTGGTATGATTTTATCTGCCCCCTACTTTCTAGGATTTTCTCAGACTTTCTGGTTTCTATTCCTGTTTTCAGTATTGTTTATTTTCCTCCCTCCCTCCCTCCACCAGGCTGGAGTGCAGTGGCACAATTGACACAACTTTTTCTAGTTCAGTGGGATATGGGTTCCTAAGTTGCAGTTGGAGCTGCACTGCCAGCCTGAGATCTGTAAGGTGTCTGAGGGCACAAGGGTGTCTGGAGAGGGGAATATGGTGGTATCAAAGAACTCTGGGAGGCCAAGGACTGCGGAGCCCTAAGGAGTGTTACTACTTTCTCAGCTCAGCGACTGGTGAGCCGAGCCTCCAAGTAGTGTTTACAGCTCTTCCAGTTCCGCAGATTTTGGGTTCTTGTCTCATGCCCGAGAACACTGAGCGTGGACACTGGAGGGTGAGCAAGTCGGAGTTTATTAGAAGATAAGAACGCTCCTGGCAGCGAAAGGTGACCTGAAAGTGGGTTCCCGGTGATGCAGCCAAGGCAAGGGGTTTATATAGTCTTGAGCGAGTACTGATTGGTTGACCTGGCAGGTTTGTAAAATGCACCAATCAGAAAGTGAGCGAAAGAAGTTCGTGGACCAGGCAATAGATACTCACATTCTGGACCAAGGGGCTTGTAGTGGAAGTTTTTATTGGGTACCCACCCTAATCTGCCTGGTTATCTGGTTTTTTCCTTCTCTCTTACAATCACAGCATACCACAGCCTTGACCTCCTGAGCTCAGGCATTCTTCTGCCTCAGCCTCCCAAGTAGCTGGGACTACAGGAGTATACCACCACACCCAGATCATTTTTATTTTGGTAGAGACAAGGTCTCACTATGTTGCCTAGGCTGGTCTTGGACACCTGGGCTCAAGCAGTCCTCCCATTTTAGCCTCATAAAGTGCTGGGATTACAGGTGTGAGCCATCACCCTCAGCCCTAGCTTTAAACTCTTAAGTCTAACCTTATGAGGAAGAGAAACCTTCACACCACACAACCTGTGTCTTGCCTTTTTTCTTTCTGTCTTATCACAAACCTTTTGAAAAACCCATTGATGTCTTAAAACAGTTTAAAGAGGAATGAGAAACACTTTTCCTTCTAAGGCAAAGAGCAGAAGACAGGAGGATCCAGCTTCTCTCACGCTGCTTTTTTTCTTTTTTCTTTTTAGTCCACTTAGGCAGAAGTACAGTGACACACTCACAACTCACTGCAACCTCAAGCTCCTGGCTCAAGGGATCCTTCTGCCTCAACCTCTTGAGTAGCTGAGACTACAGGCATATACCACCATGCCTGTCTAATTGTTTTTATTTTTTATAGAGATGAGGTCTTGCTATGTTGCCCAGGCTGGTCTTAAACTCCTGGGGTCAAGCAATCCTCCAATCTCGGCCTCCCAAACTGCTGGGATTACAGGTGTGAGCCACAGCTCCTGGTCCTCAATCTGCTCTTTGAAAGGCAGTCTGGCCCCTTTGTTAAACACACAACCAGAAACTGCATTCTGATTCTGACCTGGCTGCAGTTGCAGGTGTGAACTTAGGAGGAGGCCCTCTGTCCAGTGACTGCCAGAGATGCTCTCTGTGGAATACAGGGAGCCTCTTCTGCTGATGGTCTTCCTGAGTGAGAGGATTCGAGGGTAGATCGCCCCTGTGGAGACTGAGGAGAGAGTGTGTTTTCACATGAAGCTGGTTCTACAGTTAGTTTATACCTGGACCTTATTGAAGTCTCTAAAAAACAATTAGATAATGGACTGTGGTTGTGTTTAGTCTCTGTGTTTTCCTACTTTTTGCCCACTGAGCTACCAAGCTCACTCCTTAGCCATAGTCATTAATGCTGTAATCATTGTCAGATTTGGCTGGAGCTGGAAAGTGTGTCTGAATTCACTTGTAGCTAAGTCTTGGCATGCCTGTTGCACTAACCTTGTTCTGAGGGTACATTTTAACAGCCTGTTCCAACCCCCTGGTTTCATAATTGGTTTACTTGTCATGATGGTTCTAATTTGCAATAATAGCAGTTCTTTAAAAAAGGGCATTAATTAAAAATAAAGCTTGGTATAAATGGCTAGATAGAAAGGAAAATAGAGTAATTGACTTCAGGGCAAGGAAGAGACTTTCATTGAAAATTTTCTTTTTAAATTATCAGAGAAAAAAAATCCTGTTTTTTTTTTTTTCAAAAAAAGAATTTGGTAGTTATAGGCAAAAATGTAATTTAAATATATGCCAAGAGACACAACACCATGATGAATGTTTTAGTTGGGTGCAAGCTGAGGAGTTTTTGATAGTTTTAGCAACAATACTTTCTCCACTTACTGCTTGCCCGCCCTCTGTAAGTTAAGGAGGTAAGAATGTTAAGTGCTTCAGGATTAGAGGTGGTTCTTGAAGCTTGAAATTAAAGTTCTCAGAAATGTGAGACCACTGCATGCTTCTAGCATCATGTAAAATGGATCCTCCTGGTAACAATTTGTAAAAAAAAAAAAAAAAAAAAATATATATATATACACACACACCCCTGGAATTATCTTTGGAGGGTGGGCCCCTTATAGTACAGGCTTCCCCTGCTAGGTAAGTGTTCTAGGAACCCATTGGCATCAGTGTATCAGCTAGCATTGTTGTGTGAGAGGCTGTGTTCTACATCAGTGAATTTTTTTTGGAGATTCTTTCAACATATTTGCCCATTTTGTGATGGGTGATTTATGAGTGCACCTGTGCAGAGTGTTCAGCAGTTTTTGATAAAATATGGCATGACTCCATGCCCTATGCTCCGTATTCACCCAATGTCACCCCGAGTGACTTTTGTTTCCCTGGATGAAAAAAGTTCTTAAAGATAAACGTTTTGCTGATATGGAAGAGGTGAAACAAAAACTGGCAGAAATATTAAAAGACATCAAAATTGATAAGTTCAAAACCAGTTTTGAGCAGTGGAAAAATCATCTCGATAGGTGTATTGCATCAAATAGAGAGTATTTTGAAGGTGACTGAAGTTTAAACATGCAAGAATAAATACAAATTTTTGGCCGGGTGCAGTGACTCAAGCCTGTAATCCTAGCACTTTGGAAGGCTGCGGTGAGGGAACTGCCTAAGCCCATGGGTTCGAGAACAGCCTGGGCAACTTGGTGAGACCTCATCTCTGTAGTAAATCAAAAAATTAGCTGGGCCATGGTAGCGCGTACCTGTAATTCTGGCTACTTGGAAGGCTGAGGTGGAAGGATCACTGAAGGCCAGCAGATCGACGCTGGGGTGGCTGTGAGTGTGCCACTGTATTCCAGCCTGGGCAATGGAGTGAGACTCCAACTCAAAAGCAAACAAACAATTTTTTATAAATGCATTCCAGGTTTTCTTTGGTCCCCCTCATATTTATATTTAACATTTTTTTAGAGGCAGGGCCTTTCTCTGTTAACCAGGCTTAAGTACGGTGGTATGATCATAGCTTGCTTTAGCCTCGATTGCAAGTAATCCTTCTACCTCAGTCTCCTGAATGGCTAGAGCTATATTCCTAAAGTTAATTAAATTTAAAATATATATATATTTTTTATTTTAAAAATTTTTACTTAACTCACCTCTTGTTCTCAGAAAAAATAATTTTGACATTAGAACTTAGATGATATTGGTAAACTGATCTCTGTTGATTTTAATATTTGAGGTTTCAAGTTATTTAAAATCAAAAGAATGAGTTTGGCTACTGCTAGGCTGCCTGTTTGAGGGAGAGTTTTGTAAAGGAAAACTATTCTGAGTGGCAGTTATCAAGTCGTGTACTCCTGTGGGCTTCTTCAATTTGTGGATCATGTCACCATCGCAGAAAGTTACAGTCATGGCGTGGATAGTGACTGAGGTGATGCCCTTTAAGAGAAATAAATCCCAGAATCAGGAATCTGAGCTCCTGCTTATGAAAACACACCTGAAGCAGAGCAAGAGCCTGGGAAGCTGGATGGTATCCTAGCCCTTGACCTCTTTGCAATAATCTCAGAAGCTTTGTGGTCAGTCCTAGCGGCAGAAGATCCTCAAACACTGTTTCAACCAGTCCATGGTTAGTTTTTTTTTTTTTTAAACTTTTAAAATTTTTTTATTTTAAAATTGTGGAGTAAGCCGGGCTCGGTGGCTCAGCCTGTAATCCCGCGCCTTTGGGAGGCTGAGGTGAGTGAATTGCCTGAGCCCGTGGGTTCGAGACCCGCCTGGGTAGTGAGACCTCATCTCTACAATAAATCAAAAAATCAGCTGGGTGTGGTGGCGCATGCCTGTAATTCCGGCTACTAGGAAGGCTGAGGCGGAAGGATCGCTGGAGCCCAGCAGGCCGAGGCTGCGGTGGCCGGGAGCGGCCACTGCACTCCAGTCTGGGTGACAGAGTGAGACTCCAACTCAAAAAAAAAAAAAAAAAATTGTGGAGTACATTTCAGGGTTAGGCATACAAATATTCACTGTGCAGGTACCCTTGTTGATGAGGTGTGCGCCCCTTTCCCAGGCAGATTTCCACTACCGTCAATCCCACCTCCCCGCCATGGTTAGGTTTTCAGGGACTGAGTGTGTGTGGCCACATCTTTCTGACATATTTTGCGTTGCTTCTTTTCTTTTTATGAATGTACATGCACAACTTGGTTCTTATTCTTTTTTTTTTTTTTTTTTTTTTTTACTGGGAACCTCACTCTGCTGCCCAGGTTGGAGTGCAGTGGCACAATCATGGCTCACCATAGCCTTGACCCCCTGGGCTCAGGTGACCCTTCTGCCTCAGTCTTTTAAGTAACTGAGACTACAGGTATGTGCCACCATGGCCAGCTAATTTTTTGATTACCCGGCCTGGTCTGGAATTCCTAGACTGGAACTCCTGGGTTTAGGCAATCCTCTCGCCTCAGCCTCCCAAAGTGCTGGGATTACTGCACCCAGCCTCTGGCTAATTTTTTGATTTTTTTTTGGTAGAGTCAGGTTCTCACTATGTTGCCCAGCCTGGTTTGACATTCCTGGGCTGGAACACCTGGGCTTAGGCAGTCATCTTGCCTCGACCTCCCAAAGTGCTGAGATTACAGGCATGAGCCACAGCACCTAGTCTCTGGCTAAATTTTTGACTTTTTTGTACAGTCGAGGGTCTCACTGTGTTGCCCAGGCTGATCTCAAACTCCTGGGCTCAAGCGATCCTCTGGCCTTGGCCCCCCAAAGTGCTGGGATTACAAGCATGAGCCACTGTACCTGGCCAGATATATCCTGTACTAGCCACTTGCTGCCTGGACCTGCTCCTTATAACAGGGGTCCACAGCACTCCGCCCCTGGACTGCATAGCCGTGGGTGAGGAAGCAAAGCTTCATCTGTATTTACAGCCGCTCCCCATCTCTCATGTTATTGTCTGATCTCTGCCTCCTGTCAGATCAGTACTGAAAAGCCCGCTTCCGTTTCCAGTAACCTATCTTTGTGAAGCAGGGGTTTCTGCAGTGACAGAAACCAAAACAAGATTACGTGGAGTAGACTGGACATAAGCAACACACTTCGGGTGTCACTGTCTCTCATCACCCCCAGATGGGGGACCATCTAGTTGCAGGAAAGCAAGCTCAGGGCTCCCACTGATTCTGCATTATGGTGAGTTGTATAATTGTTTCATTATATATTGCAGTGTAATAATAATAGAGATGAAGTACACAAAAAAAGCAATGCACTTGAATCATCCTGAAACCTTCACCCTTCCACCCCAGTCCCTGGAAAAATTATCTTTCATGAAGCCAGTCACTGATGCCAAAAAGATTGGGGACTGCTGCCTTATAGGGTCACCCATCTCTCTTGGGCCTCATTTGATTCATTTGGTCTAGATTATCACCAGAGTTGTTCTTAAAATGTAGCAGAGGTCCATTGACTTCTCTTCCCCTCATCTCATTTCCTGCATCCTGAGTTAAATAATTAAGGCATTTGACATGGATCAGAGGGAGGGGAAAGAAAGTGGCACTGACTTGCAGCTGGTGGGCATGGGGCAAAGGAAAGCTAGCGTGGGTTCAGGCTGAGGACAAGCTGGGAAGCCTGGGAAGGGTCGACGTGGCATGTCTACAATGAAGGCAAACAGGGAAACCGAAGCAGGTGGTCTCCAGTGAGGAGTTAGAGAAGGGAGTCTGTGAGTGTCAGAGGTCAAGTCTGGGTAGATCGCCCCAGAGAAGGCTTGGGTACCCAGTGGAGGCAGCGGGGGTATGGGCTCTTGGAGGACTGGCGCCCCTGAACTGGCACCTACTTCCACCCAGTGGTCAGTGCTAGCCATGGGGCATAGCCCACATGCTTGGTGCAGTGCCAGGCCCGATGCATTTGTTATTTTGCATATTTTTGAACAATTCAAGTTAGAGTTCATTCCCCACATATATTTTCCTTAGAGAAGGAAAGAATCCTAGTAACTTGCCCGAGGGCAGAAATGCACTGTTCTAATGAGGAGGCTGGGAGTAAGCCCTGTCCACCTGGTTCCAAGCTCACGTTCTTTCTACTAAACCCTGGTGTTTCCTGTAAGTCGACTTGCGAGGTATTTTTGGCCTAAAATGCCCTCTTGTTTGGCCGTGGTCCTTTTCTAACAAGTGATTTTAAAAATCTCACCTCTTTCGAAGACCTTAACAACCGGTTTCAGATGAGGTGGCAGTTTCCCTCATGCTGTTCTGTTTAGGGGCATAGCTCCGAAAGCTCCCTGGGCAGTTACCGCCGTGGAAAGTGGATTTCCTGTTTGACTTGTTGCTGTGGTCTGTGTGAGGAAGAAGGAGAGGCGAGTGGGATGAGGGAGGAGGGGCGTGGGTGAGAATGTGGCTGGCCATTTAGTGCTGGTGTACAAGCTATGGTAAGATGCAAAAAAAAAAAATGCAGAATCTAATAAAATCCCTCAGGCAATTATCTATTATGGTGATTTTGCTTTTACTTGTACTATTAAAATAATAATATCAATGATTTATCTATATTTTAGGTGGCAAAGTCATATTACATGTTAACATGCCATTTCAAATTATATGCAGGTTACTTGATATGTTAATTAGTCATAGACATTTTTTTTCTGAGACAGAGTCTTACTCTGTCACCCAGGCTGCCACTGCAGCCTCAACCTGCTGGGCTCAGGTGATCCTTCCACCCCATCCTTCCATATAGCTGGAACTACAGGCGCACGCTACCATGCCTGGATAGTTTTTTGATTTATTGTAGAGATGAGGTCTCACCACATTTCCCAGGCAGGTCTCGATTCTGTCAGCTCAGGCAATCCTCTTGCCTCCGCCTCCCAAAGTGCTGGGTTTACAGGTGTGAGCCACCGCGCCTGGGTGACAGAACTATTAAATATCCTGATTATGTCCTGATTATGCTTAAGAAATCCTGAGTTTCTGAAGAATTAAGAAACTGATAGCATGGATTGAGGCAGGAGGATTGCTTGAGTCCAGGAGGTGGAGACTGTAGTGAGCTGTGACACTCAGCTCCAGGCTGGGTGACAGAGCGAGACCCGGCCTTAAAAAAAAAAAAGGAAGTTGATAGCATGATATACATCATAGGAAAAATGTCTTTCCTCTGTGATGTGATTAGCTATACATTTTATGATAGAATTAAATCTTAGGAAAATACTTCTATACATTCCATAAATGCCAGGACCATGTTTTTTCTTTGTTTATTTTTATTTTATAGATGTGGGGTACAATTCAGGATTAGGTATATAAGTAGTCATTGTACAGGTAAAGTTTGGGCCTCCCTTTGGTCCCCACTTTGCCTGGTTTGAGATCAGGGTACCCTTATTGATGTTGTGACCCCCCAACCTGGCAGTATTTTGCTACTACAAATCCCTTTCTTATAGTATTATGGTAAATGTTCAGGGTCCACTTATGAGTGAGAACATATGGTACTCTGTTCTTTGTTTCTGTGATAGATCACTGAGTATGATACACTCTAAATCCATCCAAGTTGTTGCAGAGTCTATATGTTTGTCCTTCTTTATGGCTGCATAATATTCCATTGTGTATATGTACCACATTTTTTTTTTAACCAGTCCAGTTTCGATGGGCAGCACAGTTACTTCCATGTTTTTGCTATTGTGAATTCTGCTGCAGTAAACATGTGTACAGGTATCCTTTTTGTAGAATGACTTGACTTCCTCTGGCTATAATCCCAGTAGGGGGATTGCTGAATCACATGGAAGGTCAATGTCTGGTTCTTTTAGAAATCACCACACTGTTTTCTAAGAGATTGTACTAGTTTGCATTCCCATCAGCCGAGTAGAAGCGTTCCTTTTTCTCTGCATCCTCACCACCATCTGTTGTTGTGTGTTTTATTAATGATGGCCATTCTTACTGGGGTTAGGTGATATCTCAGTGTGGTTTTGATTTGCATTTCTCTCATGATTACTGAGACTCAGCACTTTTTCACGTGTAGGTTGGCTGCCTTGTCTTGTTCTGGTTTTCAGGGAAAATGTTTCCAGTTTCTGTCCACTTATATCTTCTTTTGAGAAATATCTATTCATATCTTTTGCCCACTTTTTAATGGGGCTGTTTGTTTTTCCCCTTTTGGCACATTTTAGTTCCCTAGATCCTGGATGTTAGGACTTGTCAGATATACAGATGACAAATATTTTTTCCCATTCTGTGGGCTGTCTCCCCACTCTCTTGATGGTTTCTTTTGCTTTGCAGAAATTTTTCAGTTTGATGAGGTCCCACTTGTCTATCTTATCTCTTATGGCATGAGCACTTGAAGTTTTGATCACTAGTTAGTTGCCAGGTTCCATTTTCCATAAGGGTATCTCCTGCATTTTCTGAGATTCTTATAGTTTGAGGTTTTAGATTTCGGTCTTTGATCCATTTAGAGTTGATTTTTGTGTATGGTGATAGGTAGGGGTCCTGTTTCAGTCTTCTGCATGTGGTTAGCCAGTTTTCCCAACACCATTTACTGAATAGGTTCTCCTCTCCCCACTCATTGGTGGTGGAAGCTTTGTTGAAGATGAGTTGGTTGAGAAATTGAGGTTTTGCTTCTGGAATCTCTGTCCTGTTCCATTGGTCCATATGCCTGTTTTTGTACCAATATCAGGCTGTTCTGATTATTGTATCTGGTACCTCTCTTTTTTTGTTATATCTTTACCTGGTTTGGGTATCAGTATGTTAGCTTTGTAAAATGATTTCTCACTTGCCTGGAATACTTTCAGTAGGATTGTCATCAGCTCCTCCTTGTATGTTTTGTAGAATTCCGCTGTAAGTCATCTGGTCCAGGGTTATTTTTGTAGGTAGTTTTCTTATGACAGAGTCAATTTTCTGGGTTATTATTGTTCTATTTAGTATCTCAGTGTCTTCTTATTTCTAACTTGGGAGGTTGTGTGATGTCAGAAAGTCCTCCATTTCATTTAGGTTATCAAGTTTGTTTCCATACAGGTGTGCGTAGTAATCTCTGATAATCTTTGGTATTTCTTCAGGGTCAGTTGTGATTTGATCTTTTGCTTTTCTGATTGTGTTTATTTGGGCTTTTTCTCTCTTGGTCATTCTGGTTAGGGATTCATCAATCTTGTTTACTCTTTCAAAGAACCGGCTTTTTGTTTTATTGATTTTTTTCTGTTATTTTTGTCTTCTATGTCCTGTATTGGGCTTTTACTTTGATGATCTGGATTCTTCTGCTAAAGTTAGGGTCTTGGTGGTCTTATCTTTCCAGCTCTCTTAGGTGATTTGCTAGGCTGTTAACTTGTGATCTTTCCATTTTCTTGATGTATGATCATAGAGATATAAATTTCCCTCTTAGAACTGTTTTCATGGCATCCCAGAGGTTTCGTGGGATGTTTCTTTGTTTTCATTTGTTTCCAGGAATCTTTTAATTTCTGTTTTGATTTCTGTGTTAACCCCGGAGTCATTCAGCATCATGCTGTTTAGTGTCCATGTCTTTGTGGGGTTTTGGGGGAATTTTGTTGGTATTGATTTTTATTGTTATTTCACTGCAGCCTGAGAAGGTGCATGACAGTATTTCGATCTTATGGTCAAGGATGTGGTTGATCTTGGAGTACATTCCATGTGGTGATGAGTAGAATGAATATTGTGTGGTTATTGGGTGGAGTGTTCTGTAGGTATCTATTAAGTCCTTTTGGTCAAGTGTCAAGTTGAGGTTGCGGATCTCTTTGTTGATTTTTTTCCTTAATGATCTTTCTAGGGTTGTTAGTGGGTATTTAGGTCCCCTGCTATAATAGTGTTAGGTCATTATCTTTTTTTAGTTTACTTAGTAGTTGCTTTATAAATGCTGGTGTTCCTGTGTTGGGTGTATATATGTTTTGGATGGATATTTCTTGTTGATGGATTGAACCTTTTATCATTATGTAGTGACTTCCTTATCTTTTTAAATTTTTGGTAGCTTCAAGGTTGTCTTGTTTGATACTAAGATAGAGACTCTTGCCTTCTTTTGTGATCCATTCTCCTGGAAACTTATTTTCCATCCTCTGACTTTGAGTCTGTGTGCATCCCTTGTGGTGAAATGAGTTTCCTGGATTCAGCAAATTATTGGGTCATGGTTTTTTATCGAGCTTGCCATTCTGTGTCTTTGCAGTGGTGCATTTAGTCCATTCACATTCAGGCTGATGATTGAAATGTGATTCTTATCCTTGTCATGAAGTTCTTATAAAGTTTTTTCTTTGTTTTTTTTTTATCTTTTGGGTTGATGTTTGTGTGTTTTCGTGTTTTCAGTCACAATGTATTCTCTGTGAATCTGTGTTCTGCTGTTCTCTTTAGAAGCATGTGGTCCTTCCTTTCTCCCTCCCTTCTTCCCTTCCTCCCTTCCTCCCTCCCTTCCTCCCTCCCTTCCTTCCTCCCTTCCTTCCTTCCTTCCTTCCTTCCTTCCTTCCTTCCTTCCTTCCTTCCTCCCTCCCTTCCTTCCTTCCGTGCTTAATACCTTTTTAAGCATCTCCTGTAGTGTTGGTCTGGAAGCTGCATAATCTCTTAGGGATTGGATGTCTGGGAAGGATTTTAATTCTCTGTTGTTGATGTAACTGAACTTGGCTGGGTAGGAAATTCTTGGTTGAAATTGTTTATCTTTGAGGACTCTGAATATTGGACTCCAATTCCTTCTAGCTTGTAGTATTTCTGCCAATAGGTCTGCTGCTATTCTGATTGGTTTTCCCTGGTAGGTAGTATGACCTTTCTCTCTTGCTGCCTTTAGGATTTTATCTTTTGTGCCTACTTTGTGTAGGCGAATTACTATGTGTCTAGGGGTTGGTCTTCTCATTTGATGTCTTGTGAGGGTTCTCTGTATCTCTGGTGTTTGGATGGTCACGTCTCTGGTGAGATGAGGAGAGTTTTCTTGCATAACCTCATGGAATACTTGTTCCAAGGTATCCTCCATTTCCCTTTCTTCTTCTGGGATACCAATCAGGCATAGGTTTGGCCTCTTGATGTAATCACACATCTCTTTAGAGACTTTTTTCTTTCTTTCTGAGTTTTCTATGTTTTTTACAGATTGGGTTAATTTCATGTTTTGGTCATCAAATTCTGAGATTCTTTCTTCTGCTTGATTAATTCTGCTTTCCATGCTTGTCATCTTGTTATTTATTTCCTGGATGACATTTTTTATGGCCAAAATCTCTGTTGTAAGTTCTTTCAGTGTTGCATCTTTTCTTTCTTGAGTCTTATTCACTCTTTCCAACCATTCCCTAATTCCTGTTGTATTCTGGGGCCAGGCATTGGTGACTTTCATTGTTTGGGCTCTGAGGTCTTGTTTTTCAGGTGTTTTCTCTATGTGACACTGAGAATTACCTGTGTTCCTCTTTTGATTTTTTTCCTCATTTGTGACAGATCTCTTTCTTTTCTCTTTAGTTCCATTATTCAGTGGCAATGGGAGAGGCTTTTACTTCTGATGTTTGCTCAGCCCTCTATTCTTCCCTGATCAGGGCTCTGAATTTGTTTTACTTTGAAACAGTGCTGTGGATAGGAAGCTTTGCTGTCTCTTGTAGATTTGAGAGTCGATTAAGGTGGAGGATGGGGGAGCTAGTGGCCACACCCTTTGTCCCACAGCTGAATGGGGGGGGGCGACTGAAACTCAGCACTCTCTTGCCCCTCTGTAGTTTGTACTTTCAGGATATTCCCTCTGGGTCACCGTCAACCCCTGAGTAGTGAATCTGCCAGTCACAAAGGTCAGGTCGTGTCTGTCACTCCGTGGAGGGCTAGCCAGGGCACTGTCCTACCACATTTTCTTCCTTCCTTCCTTCCTTCCTTCCTTCCTTCCTTCCTTCCTTCCTTCCTTCCTTCCTTCCTTCCTTCCTTCCTTTCTTTCCAGGATTTATTGAGAGGACAGAAAAACTCCCACAGTGGGAGGGGACCCGAGGAGGTTGCCCTCCTGCCCCATTTTCAAGATAGTGGTAGAGTGCCTCTTTCATCTTCTCCTTGGGGCTCTGCCTCTAGGCTCCTTTGCTGTGCTCCTTCTGCAGCCCTTGCTGCCAGAGTCCAACCAGGCATTGCAGTGGTAAGGCAGAGCCTGGAGCTAGCAGTATCTCTTGGCAGCTTCTTCCTGAGAAGGGCTTTAATGATTTTTTTAAAAAATGGTACTTGGCTTCTGTGCCCTGGGAAGTGCTAGTGACCAAGCAGAGCAGCTGCGGCACCAGGCACTTAACCAGGGAAGTCTTGGCTTCTTGCTTCCAAGTCCCCCTTACTCAGTCAGTCACTCACATGCCTTCTTACTCACTGATGTGTATGCAAAATCTTCCATACACTCACCACTCACACTGGGACTTGCTTAGTCTGACTGACTCCACTGCCATCTTCCCAGGAGATCCTTCTGACTATGTTTGTTTTGATGACTACTGTAAATGTAGTATCTGAGAGAACTGTATTTTAATTTTTTTTTGAGTTTGAGTCTCTGTCACCCAGGCAAGAATGCAGTGGAAAACTCACAGCTACCCCAGCATCGACCTGCTGGGCTCCGGCGATCCTTCCACCTCAGCCTTCCAAGTAGCTGGAATTACAGGCATGCACTACCACGCCCGGCTGATTTTTTGATATTTTGTAGGTCTCGCTGCCCAGGCGGGTCTCGAACTCGCGGGCTCAGGCAATTCACTCACCTCAGCCTCCCAAAGGCGCAGATTACAGGCTGAGCCACTGAGCCCGGCTTCTTTTTTTTTGATACAGAGGAGGCCTTGCTATGTTGCCCAGGCTGGTCTCAGATTCCTGGGCTCAAGTAATCCTCCTGCCTTGACTCCCAAAGTGCTGGGATTACACATGTGAGCCACCGTGCCTGGAGATCTTTTTGAAAGTTAAACTATATATGTAAGAAATATTTGAAAACTAAATATTAAAACTATAAAACATTTCATATTGATACAGAGCAGAGCTGTGCAGAACTATCTGATACAGAGGAGCCTATAAGATCCGAATATATGGCCAGGCTCTGTGGCTCAGCCTGTAATCCCAGCACTTTGGGAGGCTGAGGTGAGTGAACTGCCTGAGCCTGCAGGTTCGAGATTAGCCCTGGCAACTTGGTGAGACCTAGTCTCTACAATAAATAAAAAATTAGCTTGGCATGGTGGTACAGTCCTGTGGTTCCAGCTGCTTGGAAGACTGAGGTGGAAGGATCTCCGGTGCCCAGCAGGTTGACGCTGGGGTGGCCGTGAATGTGCGATGGCACTCCAGCCTGGGTGATAGAGTGAGACTCCGACTCAAAAAAAAAAAAATCTGGATATATGACCTCACTAGCACTGTTGATGTCATTATTGAACTGGGAACATTTGTCTTTCATTGGTAAGGAATAGTTGGGTAGGTGGGTGTTTCAGGTCTCTTAGCCTGGTGGCATTCAACTTTCATTTTATTCAACTGACTCCAGCTTCTTCTGTGTTCAAGTTCAACAAACACCCTCCTGATGACAGTCTCATTCCGTGTTTGTGCTGTGCAAGTCAAGCTGCAAATAGCCTACCAGAGCAGTACTCTTTCAGTGTCAGTTACAATGCTGGTACCTGTGAACTTGGTGAGGTACATTCTTCCCTGAGATATACTCCTGGTCGGTGTACAGATGTGATTCTCTGATCCTTCTCACTTCTCAGGTGGCTGCCATGCACTGGTCAGTAGGGAGTTCTCTGAGATCATGGCATTCAAGAGGCCTCTTGGGTGAAAGCCACTTTTTCAAGCAATTACTGTCTCTTGATGCTAAATAATACTCAGAGAAAATCTCAGCAACAGAAATTAGATGAGGGAAAACAAGAAAATTAGTATGTGACAAAGAAAAAAGGAAAGTGGGAAATTATTTGATAGTGGCATGCTATAGTATTTATAGGTATAAAAGGGATTTTTATTCCCTTTTAAAAACAAAGGTGTTTTTTGTGTGCTTTTGCTTCATTTTTTAAAGACAGTGTCTTACTCAGCCGACCAGGCTGGAGTGCAATGGTGCAGTCCTGGCTCACTGCAGGCTTGACCTCTTGGGCTCAAATGATTCTCCCACCTCAGCCTCCTCTGTAACTGGGATGACAGGTGCATGCCACCACCACGCTTGGCTAATTGTTTAATATTTTTTATTTTTGTTGAGACAAGGTATCACTATGTTGTCCAGGCTGGAAGAACCAAAGTTTTTAAAAACACAGTCTTAGAATTGTGATGTAAAGGCTCCTCAGTGGAATTAGTCAAAAAAGTACTTAAGATTGTGTCTTTGTTTTAAAAACATCATTTTAGAAAACTTCAGGAGACTGCAGAGTATTTGTTAGAGTGTTTATGGCACTTATGAAAAGCCAGCAGGGGTGCACATCTTAAGGTCTCTGATTTAATTATGGACATTGGTTTAACTTCTGTGGTCTGCATGCATTTGAGGAAGTGATTTTGAATATTGCTTTTCTGTGTGTGTGTGTGTGTGTGTGTTTGCGCATGTGTGTGGTGGTGGCTGAGAACGTGTTGTGGCTGCAGGAAGTCCTTGGACAGGGTTGTTGGCTGAGGAATTATGATCTGGAGCCATTTCCCTCACTGGGGAGTCATTGTTTGGGTGTGTTTTGTGTTAGAAGAGGTTTGTCTGGGTTGCTGATCATTCCAGAACTTATTTCATTAGAACAAGAAATAAGTGTGCCTTTCTGGGCCATGTATATTTTCAAACCTTTTGGCCCATTCGTTTTTTGTGGCACTTACTAAAATCAGAGCACCATACCATAACAGCAGCTCAAAGATTCCAAGTCCCTCTCATATGTCAGAAGTATTATTGTGTTTCTGTGCAAAAGTTTTCCAAAGAAAACTAATATGGCCATGCTGATTACTTGTAAAGTCCCTGAGGGATCAGTTTTAGGAATCAAGGCTATATAAGACTGAATACATATATTTTAGTATCGTGTTATATTTTCAGAGACTAAAACAAAATCGTTAAAATATTGACTTCTGGGCTCAAGTTTGGGAGTTTATCTTTGGAAATCTGAAACGGCTTTAGATTTCCTACATGAGATTTTCTTGCTCCTTCTCCCTCAGTGTGCCTATTTAAACAGCAAAGATCTTTTATATAAGGAGATAGGAAATTTGTGCATGTTCGTGAATGAACACATTAGAGAGGGAGATAAGTAGTTGATAAGGAGTTGAGCATCTGTGGTCAGGAAAATCTGTTCATAATTAGCTATGTTCTTCCAGAGTGTTTTTATTTCATAATAGTTTATTAAAATGATCTTCGTATTATTATCTCTTTGTATGTTCCATGCTCCTGTCCACTTACTTCTAATGGACCTCCTCATTCTTCTCTTGGTCCTAGGAATTCTGGGACATTTTGCTTACACCTGCTTGGTTCTCATATCTGCGTCCAGCTCTTGTGCAATTTCTTTACGCTCTGACCAGTGACAATATAATGATACCATCATCCATCTCTTGGCCAACTCTTTTTAAAAATTTATTTATTGTAGAGATGAGGTCTTCGGCCAACTCTTTTAATAAATTTTTGTTGTGGAGTAGTTTTAGCCCTTTGCACTTGGGTGTCCCCTTTGAGAGGACATTGTAAATCTAGCAAACCGCTCGATATTCCCTCTCAGGGGACATAAGGAGATTACTGGTGATTATACATGACAGACTCATGCCAGCACATATTTGTTATGTTTCCTTGAAGTTTTCCATTCAAAAACAATGAAAAACCTGTGTCCCATTTGAAATTTGTCAAGCTTCTGATCGGTCAGTTAAGAAGTGGTTTTCAGGAATGATAAGTACATCCTTCCATATCATCTTTGAACAACAGATGGGATAATACATTACATATTATTAATGTGGGAGGAAGAAAATGAGACTGCAGTGTCTGCTCGAATAGAGAAGCATCAGTTGAAATACATCAAAGTACTATTGCACAGCATGTATCAATGAACCTGCAATGCGTGTTGGTGACTGTTTCATGTTACCACACGTTAGAAAAATATAAGATATAGGCTGGGCTCGGTGGCTCAGCCTGTAATTCCAGCACTTTGGGAGGCCGAGGCAAGTGGATTGTCTGAGCCCGCGGGTTCAAGACCAGCCTGGGCAACTTGACGAGACCTCGACTCTACAATAAATCAAAAATTAGCTGGGCATGGTAGTGTGAGCCTATAGCTCCAACTACTTGGAAGGTTGAGGCAGAAGGATCGCGGAGCCCAGCAGGTCAAAACTGGGAGGGCCATGAGTGTGCTACTACTGCACTGTAGCCTAGGCGACAGGGTAAGACTCCAACTCACAAAAAAGAAAAAGGAAAAATATAAGTTACAAAATGTTGATTATTTTGGTAATAAATAAGTTCCTTAATGCCCCAAATTCCAGTATAAGCCAAAAATCATTACAATAAAATAATTGGTTCTAACACTGTGCTATTTAATATGAATTGATTTGTTTTCCACTATTTCATTAAAAAAAGTGCAAGTGAGCTGCTGGTGGGTGATAGCAAGATTCCTCCAAATTCAAAGGGTTAGATATATAGAGCTATTGCGAAAATAGTATAGAGAGTTTCTGTGTAATCCACACCAGTTTCCCCTGTTATTACCATCTTACATTATTATGGCATATTTGTTACAATAGATGAACCAGTGTTGATGCATTATTATTAACTAAAGCCCATACACTATTCACATTTCCTCCTTTTTTTTTTTTTTTTTAAATATTCATTTTCTGTTCCAGGGTCTCATCCAGAATGTGCGTTATATGAAGTCTTCGTATCTCTTTAGCCTCTTCTTGGCTGTAATGATTTTTCAGACTTCCTTGTTTTGACAACTTTAACAGCTGTGAGGAGTGCTAGTCAGACAGCCAATAGACTGTCCCTCAATTTTATGATTAAACTGGCCAATGTGTTTTTTGGGAGGAAGACCACAGAGGTGAAGTGCCGTTATTATCACATGACATCAAGGACATATTCTGTCAATATGGCTTGTCCCTGTTGATGCTAACCTGTATTACCTGGTTCAAGATAGTATTTGTCATTGTTTTTTCTACTGTAAAGTTATTCTTTTTCTTTCTGTTTCCATACTGTGCTCTCTGAAGAAAGTCACTATACACAGCCTACATGTAGTAAGTAGGAATTATGTGCCACTCTCTTGATCTCACAGAACATATGTAAATTATCTGTAGCTTTGCATGAAAGATCTGTCTGCTCCACATTAACTTATCTATTTGATCATTTTTATCAGTACGGACTCATGAATATTTATTTTATACTATAGGTTATAATCTAATACTACTTTATTGATTTTGTTGCTCAAATTGTTCCAGCTTTAGCTGATGGGCACTCCTTCAGGTGACTCTTGAATCTGTCTTTTGTTTTTGTTTTTGAGTCAGGGTCTCACTCTGTCATCCAAGCTGGAGTGCAGTGGCATAATCATGGCACACTGCAGCCTTGACCTCCAAGGCTCAGGCTATCCTTCTGCCTCAGCTTCCCTAGTAGCTGAGACAACAGGTGTGCATCACCATGCTTGGCTAATTTTTTCATATTTTTCTGTATCTGTATACAAAAATAGATATGAGTTCGTATGGATATCTCCGAATCTATACACTTTTATATTTTTATTTACCTGTATATATATTAAAACACACTGTGCTCCCACTTATGTCTTTAACTCTAATCTAACACCTTCCCCCCTTACTTGAAAATTTTTTCTGACAGTGAAAATTTTGACTCTTGTTATCTACAAATTATCCTACTACATATGTACTATGGTTTGGATGTTATTCCCCTAAAATCTGTTGAAATATGATCCCCAATGTTGGAGGGTGCCCTTGCGGGAGGTGCTTGGGTCATGGGGGTAGATCCCTCATGAGTGGCCTAGGGCCATTCTCACAGTAATGAGTGAGTTCTCACACTGTTAGTTCATGTGAGAGCTGGTTGTTTAAAAGACCATGGCACCTCCTTCCCTATCTTGCTTCTGTCTCACCATGTGATACGTCTGCTACCCCTTCCCCCCTACCATGACTGTGAGCTTTCTGAGGCCTCACCAGCAGCAGTTGCTGGTACTGTACTTATTGTACAGCCTGCAGAACCATGAGCCACACAAACCCCTTTTCTTTATAAATTACCCAGCCTCACAGATTCCTTTATAGTGACCAAGATAGATGAATATACTATGAATTGCCAACTGGTACCTCTGACAGCAAAATATATAGGACAGCGTTTAGGTAGTTTTTGTTTTTTTGTTATTATTGTATTCAGTCAGAAGAGTGGGCTTCAAAGATACTTATTTATTTATTTTTTGAGTTGGAGTCTCACTCTGTTGCCCAGACTGGAGTGTAGTGGTCGCTCCCGGTCACTGCAACCTCGACCTGCTGGGCTCTGGCAATCCTTCCACCTCAGCCTTCCAAGTAGCTGGAACTACAGGCGTGCACTACCACGCCTGGCTAATTTTTGGTTTATTGTAGAGATGAGGTCTCGCCAAGTTGCCCAGGCGGGTCTCGAACCTGCGGGCTCAGGCAATTCACTCACCTCAGCCTCCCAAAGGCACGGGATTACAGGCTAAGCCATGTATCAATGAACCTGCAATGCGTGTTGGTGACTGTTTCATGTTACCACACGTTAGAAAAATATAAGATATAGGCTGGGCTCGGTGGCTATATATCTCTGGCTAAGGCTTCAAAGATATTTAGATCAACTGCTTTCCCCCACACACTGTAGTGAAGTTATGCCATATATCTGTAATACATTATAGTCTTCTCTTACAGTCTGCATTCCATCCTGAGATTCCCTGGGTTTTTATGTTTGTTTTTTAATTTAGGTTAACAATTTAGTTCACTCTTTGTGGTATACAGTTCTATGAGTCTTTAGCTCATAGAACTAAATTACAGGTGGCTCACACCTGTAATCCCAGTACTTTGGGAGGAAGAGGCAGGAGGATTGCTTGAACCTAGGAGTTTGAGACCTGGGCAAGACCTTGTCTCTACAAAAAAACCAAACCAAAAATTCCCTTGTGTGTATTCTCCCTCCCACATTGATTTTGTCCCTAGAATTTTGCTTTTTCTAGAATGTCATATACATGAAGTTATAAAGTCTGTAACCTTTTTTGATCTGGCTTTTACTTTTTTACTTAGTGAGGTGCAGTTTATTGGTTGAATCAATAAATTGTTCCCTTTTGTTTCTGAATTGTTTTTTGTTTTATTTCCATTATGTATGTGATTACTATTGACCATTTGTTTCCCATTTTTGGCAATTATGAATAAAGTTGCTCTAAGTATTTGTGGGGTTTTGTGTAAGCATTCTTTTTTTGGTTCTTTTTTGTTTGTTTATTTTATTTAATTAATTTATTTTTTTGAGTCAGAGTCACATTCTGTTGCCCAGGCTGGAGTGCAGTGTGGCGTGCTCACGGCCACCACAGCCTCGACCTACTGGGCTCAGGCAATCCTTCCACTTCAGCCTTCCAAGTAGCTGGAACTACAGGCACTCGCCACCACGCCGGATTTATTATTTTATTAGTTGTACAGACGAGGTCTTGCCAAGTTGCCCAGGCTAAACCCCTGGACTCAGGCAATCTTCTCGCTTTGGCCTCCCAAAGTGCTGGGATTGCAAGTTTGAGCTACTGCACCTGGCCAGCATAAGTTTTTAATTCACTTGGGTAATTACCTGTAGGAGTAGGATTGCTGGGTTGTATGGTAGGTGTATGTTTAACTTGATAAGACAAGCTTCCAAAGTGGCTATATTATTTTGTATTGCCATCTATTATTCCATATACTCACCAGCTTTTGGTGTTACTAGTTTATTGTATTTATTCTGTTATTTTAGCTATAGTAATAGATAATGTAGTACTATATTCTTGTGGTTTTAATTTGCATTTCCTTGATGACTAATGGTATTGAGCATCTTTTCATGTACTTATTTGACATCAGTGTATCGTCTTTGATGAGTGTTCATTCAGATCTTTTGCCAATTTATTTTTTCTTTTTCTTTTTTTTTCCTGCTTGGATTTTTTTTCTTTTGCTAAAAACCCCCCCAAAAAACTAGCTTTGTTCTCTTACTATTGAGGTTTACCAATTTATATATATATGTATATATATACGTGTGTGTGCGTGTGTGTGTGTATATGATACAAGTCCTTTATTGGACATGTGATTTGCAAATATCTTTTCCTCGTATGTGACTTTTAATTTTTTTTTAAAGAAAATAACTGGTTCAGATTTAGTGGCAGGGTAACATGATTTAATAAATGGGATAGTGATTCAGGACTTAGAAATGCTGTAACGAGATCTCTGCAACAAATTTTAAATGATACTTTAAATACTTTATTTTTTTCCGAAATCAACTGAAAAGCAATGTTTTAGCAGTTGATCATACTGTGGTAGACCTCTCTCCTGTTTGTTTATACCACAGTTTTAATGCAATCCCAGAAAATAGTGTGTGTGTGTGTGTGTGTGTGTGTGTGTGTGTGTGTGTGTGTATTTGCATGTACAATTAAGTGTACATTTCCTGCAAAATATATTTATTGGGTTGTTAATTACATGAGCATATATATTTGAAGAAAGTTACGTGAACTGTTCAGTTAAGATTTTTGTACTTTGTGGCATGTGTGTTGTAACTGAATAGAAAGTAAACAATGTATATGTGGGTATAAGATGAGGCTTAATAACAGCTTTGGATAGGAGGAATATGTAGATGAACGCAGAAATTATGTAGAGTGAAATAAAAATAGCCAAATTGGCCGGGCTCGATGACTCAGCCTGTAAATCCCAATACTTTGGAAGGCTGAGGTGAGTGGATTGCCTGAGCCCAGGTGTTCGAGATCCACGTGGCCAACTTGGCAAGACTTCGTCTCTACCGGGAAAAAAAAAAAAAAAGATAAAAAAATTAACCAAGAGTGGTAGCATGTGCCTGTAGTTCCGGCTACTTGGAAGGCTGAGGCGGAAGGATCACTGAAACCCAGCAGGTCGAGGCTGCAGTGGCCAGGAGCGTGCCACTGCACTCCAGTCTGGGTGACAGAGTGAGACTCCAACTCCGACTCAAAAAAAAAAAAAAAGCCAAATATTTATGTGGAATCCCATACAATTATCCCAAGGAGGATGGCAGGGGAGCTTAGGACAGATGATAGACCACTATATGCCTCATGCATCAAGGCTAGATGTCTTACAGCTTTGAAAATTGATAGTTTTCTCTAGTTTCTCTTTTTCTTTTATTAAGCAGGATTTATTGAGAGGACAGAAAAGCTCCCACAGTAGGAGGGAACACGAGAGGGTTGCCCAGTTTTCTCTAGTTTTTCATAGTTACCATTCATAGTTGGTAACTATGAATGGTAAAGTAGCCTAGTGTCTTGGTTGTAAGGTTTTACTGACCACCTACAAATTTTCCTGTAAATCCCTTTTTAGCTTCTTTCACTCCGTGTTGGTTTGGTGACTAACTAAAAGACTGTCTTTGCCAGTGTAGGAGTGTGGGTGTTGTTGGTGCGTTTTAGAATAAAACCGTGTAAAATAAAGTACTTTACGTGTAAGAACTGGAAGTCTAGCCTTTATAACTCTAGCACATGAAAATTGCGTCACTCGAAGAGAAGTATATTGCCTCATAAACATTGCTAAAAATGCAAACCCCAATGTATCTGGGTTTGTGTGTCAGGCTTGCCTAGGCCTTGTGAATTGTGAATCTGGTCTGAGCTGGAATTTGAATATTTGACCTCCTCAGAGCTCTGGGTTTGGCCCAGAAGCAAGAGAAGTGTGAGATTGGGCAGACCCAGCAGGAGGTGTCTCGCTCTGAGATGTTATGGCAGTGGCAGAGATTTTGTTTCTCAATGGGGGCAAAATGCTTTTGAGTAATTCCAGGTGGAGGATTTGGACATTAACCTAAGTTACATAATTATACCCCATGACCTGTTTGATTAATAACTTGTGTGCAAGTATGTTGAAGAGAAACAAGGCCTTCTTTTAGGCTATGTATTTATTCTCAGCTCTAGTTCCTTTGGTAGCAAAGGTGACCCTCTCCTCTCCTCTCTTCTTCCCTCCCCTCTTCCCCTGTCTTCTTCTCTCACTTCCTCATCTCCCTCCTGTCCTCCTCCTTTCTCTTCCTCTGCTCTCTCCTACCTTCTCCTCTCTTCCCCAGGTAGGATGTTGGCAAAATTATTTTGGTTCACATATACAATATTAAATCACTTCTTTCTTGTTGTGCTTACACTTAAGTAGTGCAAATTCTGTGAAAAGGAAGCCTGTGGAAGTAACGGTGCATTTCCTTTCTTCTTGCCCCTTTGTGATCTTTTTACTTTTTATTATTCTTTTTTATTTTTTAGATTGGAAAATATAGTTTATTTAGAAAGTAAATTTGGGGGAGAATTCGCCTCCCCCAGGGAGGGGAGGGGGCCAAAGTTAGGAAACATGGCAACGGCCGTAGCTCAAAGAGCACATGCCACACCAGAGTCTAGTGAGGCAATGGCATCTTTTTTATGTTTTTTAAATTAAAAATAACTTTTTTTCTTTTCTTTTGAGGCAGGGCGTGACTCTGTCACCCAACCTGGAGTGCAGTGGCACAGTCATGGCTCACTGCAGCCTTGACCTCCTGGGCTCAAGCAAAACTCCCATCTCAGCCTTCCGAGTAGCTGGGACTACAGGTGTACACCACCATGCTAGGCTAATTTTTTTTTTTTTTTTTTTTTTTGAGTTGGAGTCTCACTCTGTTGCCCAGGCTAGAGTGCAGTGGCACACTCACGGCCACCACAGCCTTGATGTGCTGGGCTCAGGCGATCCTTCTGCCTCATCCTTCCAAGTAGCTGGAACTACAGATGCACGCCACCATGCCCAGCTAGTTTTTGTGATTTATTGTAGAGACAAGGTTTCACCAAGTTGCTTAGGCTGGTCTCGCCTAAGCTCAGGCAATCCTCTCACCTTGGCCTCCCAAAGTGTTGGGGTTACAGGCTGAGCCACCACGCCCGACCCCGGGCTAATTTTTTTAAAAATGTTTTGTTTAGAGAAGAGGTCTTGCTATGTTGCCTAGGCTGGTTTTTAACTCCTGGGCTCAAGTAATCCTCCTGCCTTGGCATCCTAAAGTGCTGGGATTACAGGCATGAGCCACTGCACCCGGCCTATTTTTTTTTCTTAATACAAATGCATAACTTCCTTTTTGTAACTTACAGTGTGATTTTATATTTGAATAAAAATAATGGCAGTACACAGGAGAAACCACTCCTTTTTGGCATGGTGACTCTGCGAATCAGCAGGAGTTGGGAATCTTGGCAGCCAGTCATGCTGCTAATTGTGTTAATAACCACCGAGTTGCAGGCTGGCCCAGTTTTGATCATTTAGAGACAGGGTATTTGATGCATATCTGAGAGCCCTGATGCTATGCTTTAGAATAGGTAGCATTTGACTTTATATTTATATTGTTGGAGTGCAGTGGCATGTTCATGGCCACCGCAGCCTTGACCTGCTAGACTCAGTTGATCCTTCTGCCTCAGCCTTCCAGGTAGCTGGAACCACAGGCACATGCCACCATGCCTAGATAATTTTTTTATTTATTGTAGAGACAAGGTCTTGCAAAGTTGCCCAGGCTGGTCTCAAACCCCTGGGCTCAGGCAATCCTCTTGCCTTGGCCTCCCGAAGTGCTGGAATTACAGGTGTGAGCCACCATGCCCAGCCAGGCACGTTTGAGTTTTGAAACTCCAGTCCCACTCTGAAGCCTTCCTGGAATAGTAGGTTCTCCTTCCCGCCATCTGAAGTGGTCCTGGGCCCTCTCTAGTGAGATGGTCACTCTTGTCTCCTTTTCAATTCACCCCTTTCCCCAAGCTCCACGTCTGTCCCCTTCAACCTCCCAGTGAAGGATTCTCTGCATTTCTGCCAGGTTCTTGTTTATTTACATCATGTTTTATTGATTACTGTCTCCATCACATTACACATGAGACTGAAGGTCTAGGGCGTGGGTAGCACTCACCTCTGGGTGCTTCTGCCTGTGTGGTGCTATGGCTGGGAAGAATTTCCTGGAGTGACTGTGTGTTTGAACAAACTTTCAGAGGGGCTGGCCGAAGGGGACAGTGGTGGGTGGACACTGCCAGCATTCTATAAGGCTTCTGTATCTAGTTTCTGGTGTGTCCCTCTTGGTTCCCCCTTAATTTTCATCCTTCATGATAGACTTTGGTTTCAGAAATGGGAGGCAGACCCAGATTTTAACAATACATTTAAAAAATATATGGTGAAATTCTTTTGTGTGTGTGTGTGTGTGTGTGTACCGTCCTGGTATCTAACTGTGATGTTGAAATAGAAATTGGTTGATTTGCTCTTGACAAGTATTTCAATTTATGATCTTCCCAGGTGCTGGATTCGCAGGGCTCTCAGCAGAGACCCTTGCTTTATAGGGCAGCTGCAGCTCACAGGGCCCGACAGACCTGGTCTGCTGTGGGAGCTCACCCAGGGCTTGGTACAGAAGAAGTCTGTTTTTCACCTCGTGGGGTGGGAGAAGCGAGCCTCTGTAACCATCCCCCCCAGAACCCTTCTCACCCCACATGGCCTGTTTCCACACTGGGCTCCTGTCACATGTTGCTCACGCCTCTCTTAAGGTGCCATGTTCAGCCTGTTACTAGGGTTGGAACCCACGTGTCTACTGAAGTCTCCTGTGATGATGAAAAGTGCCTTGAGCTCCCTGGCCTTCTCCCTGGAGAATCCATGTCTCCAGGAAATCCGGGTAGCCCCATGGGGAAACCTGTGTTCTCAGACTTAACTCTGGCTCCCAGCTCCTGTCCTACCGACTTTTCTCTCTTCTTCCGCTCCCAAGCTTCCCTTAGCTAGAGGAGGTCAGGGCTGCTTCTCTCTATGTCTCTGTCTCCCTCCCTCGCTCTCTCTCTTCTTCTTTTCTCTTTCTGTCTCTCCCTCTCTCTCTTTCCCTTCCTTCCCTCCCCTTCTCTCTCCCTCTTTCTGTCTCTCTGCCTCTCCCCCCTTCCTCCCTCTCTCTCCTGTCTCTGCCCTCTTTTTCTTCCCTCATCTCTCCCCCCATCTCTGTCTCTCCCCTTTTCCCTCTATCTCTGTCTCTTGCTATTTCTGTCTTTATCTCTCTCTGTCTTTCTCTTTTTTTTTTTTGAGAAAGCATTTCACTCTGTCATGTCACCCAGGCTGGAATGCAGCAGCACAATCACAGCTCACTGCAGCCTTGACTTCCTGGGCTCAGGTGATCCTTTTGCCTCAGCCTCTTGAAGAGCTGGGACTATAGACTCACACCACCTGCTTTGTTGCCCAGGCTGGTCTCAAACTCCTGGCCTTAAGCTATCCTCCTGTGTTGGCCTCCCAAAGTGTTGGGATTACAGGTGTGAGCCACCACGCTCTGCCTCTTTTCCTTCTTAAGTTTTGTTTTTCTTTTCCACCCAACCACCCATACAAGTGTTGGTATTTTCATTACATTGAATCAAGTTTGGGATAAGAGGTGGGGGAAGGACTTATGTGCACCAATGGAACAACTTAACACTGGAAGTTACACTTCTAGACCTCTGGTCATCCCGCTGCTGGGAACGGCACTGCCACAGGTGTTCAGAGTCCCAGCTCCTGCCACTTTGCTGGGCCTCTCTCTTCCTTAGGATGCTGCTGAAGACAAAGGACTCTCTAATCACCTGTGTTTTGTTTTGTTTTAAAAAGACAGGATTTCACTCTGTCACCCAGGCTAGAGTGCAGTGGCATGTTCATAGCTTGCTGCAGCCTTGATCTCCTGGGCTCAAGTGATCCTTTTGCCTCAGCCTCCTGAATACCTGGGACTATAGGAGTGCACCACCACACTCGACTGATTTCATTTTATTTTTGTAGAGATAGGGTCTCACTGTGTTGCCCAGGCTGGTCTTGAACTCCTGAACTCAAGCAATCCTCCCACCTTGGCCTCCCAGAGTGCTGAGATTATGGGCATGAACCACTACTCTCAGCCTCTGTTCACCCTTTATATGCCTGGAACATCGAGAGGGCTTTCAGATTGCTGCCTTTTAATTTCTTCTTCCTTCACTAATCTCTGTACATGACAAGGAGAACTATAGAGCTTTGTCTCTCCATAGTATACATTATGCTTTCTCCTCAGAAGACAGAAGTGGTTGCAGTTAGTTTTGGTCTTAATATTTTGGGCCTGGTGCAGTGGCTCACACCTCTAATCCCAGCACTTTGAGAGAGCAAGGTCAAGGATTGCTGGAGGCCAGAAATTCAAGATCAAGCCTGGCCAAACTAGCAATACCCCCACCTCTACAAAAAAAATGAAAAAGAAGAAATTAGCCGGGCTCGATGGCTCAACCTGTAATCCCGCGCTTTGGGAGGCTGAGGTGAGTGGATTGCCTGAGCCCGTGGTTTCGAGACCTAGCCTGGGCAAATTGGCGAGACCTCATCTCTACAATAAATCAAAAAATTAGCCAGGCGTGGTAGCGTGCCCCTGCAGTTCCAGCTACTTGGAAGGCTGAGCAGAAGCTTCGCTGGAGCCCAGCGGGTCGAGGTTGCAGTGGCTGGGAGCGGCCACTGCATTCCAGTCTGGGCGACAGAATGAGATTCCAACTCAAAGAAAAAAAAGAAAAAGAAAAAATTAGTGGGGTGTGGTGACGCATACCTATCGTTCCAGCTACTTGGGAGGCTGAGGAAGGAGGATTGTTTGAGGCCAGTAGTTCAAGGCTGCAGTGAACTATGGTTGTACCACTACACTCCATCCTGGGTAACAGAGCGAGACCTTGTCTCTGAAATAAACAAAACAATATCTTGCTTTTCACTATGTTATTTTCAGTGGCATCTGAGTCTCTCTTCTTGTCCTGGGTTGCATCAGATCATCCTTGGATGAACAAACCTTATCTACTTCCCTTCCTCTCTCCACACAACTCCAGTGATGTCCTTGTGCACAGTTATCACTCTACGTCCTTGTGACATTGGTGAGCCCAAAACAGGTGTGGTCCCATATGTAAGGGATTTGGCTAAAGCGAGTTTTGTATGTGAGTGCTGCCTTTTGCAGTAATTCACATTAATCACTGATCGGCATTGGAGAGGATCTCACAGAGTGCAGACGTGTGAGGGTTAGGAGGTTGCATTGCGGTGTCACCTAGTTGATTACTTCAGGGTCTCCAGTTACTTTGGGCACAAGTTAGTATTTGCCCTCCAGTGTCCAAGCTTAACTTCTTATTATCTTACTGGCAAAAATAATGTTTGGGGATGAGAGAGGTGGGATGGCCCTGGCTGCTAAGCATTGCTGCAGGAATGTTGAAACATATAATCCTCTCCTCATTGTAACAGTATAAAAGTTCATACTTTCTGGTTATTCTGTGACGCCCCCTCCTACCTCCCCCACCCCCTCCCCCAGCAG